>NW_007727244.1:167390-203272 GCF_000696425.1 Galeopterus variegatus
TGGAGGGAGCTAAAGGTGAATGAATCAATTCACACACATAAATACACACACACACACACACTCTCACCCACACACACACAAAAACAAACAACAACAACATCAACAACAAAAACAAAAAAACCCGGGGTGGGGGAGAGGAAGATATAACAACCACAATTATTATTTTTTTTTAAGTTCTTACAACAAGCAAATGGAGGGGACACACTTGGGTGGGAGGGGGGAGAGGGAGGAGGGAGGGAGGTTTTGGTGATGGGACATAATAATCAACTACATTGTATATTGACAAAATAAAAATAATAAAAAATAAAATAAAAGAAAAGAATAAAGAAAAAAAGAAAACGGTGGTATATACACACCGTGGAATACTACTCTGTCATAAAGAAGAATGTAATACTCCCATTGGCAACAACATGGATGAGCCTGGAGAAACTTATGTTGAGTGAATTAAGCAAAGCAGAGGGATAAATACCACATGTGCTCAATCATAAGTGGGAACTAAGAGAGAAATAAGGATGGAAAGAAAGACCCCAGTGGTGTGTTGGACTTGCAGAAGGAGAGAGCATACCTAAGGATACAAAGTGGAGTGGGGAAAATGGGGAGGGAGGTCTGGGATAATTGGGTGGGCGACACAGGGTACCATCACAATTTGTGGTAATGGGCATGCTGCCAGTATGGATCTGGCCTTCACATCTTGGGCACGAGGGGTGATAATCAGGTCTGTATCTCATGAATATTCATAACCAATAAAATTACACTTAAAACTTTTTGAATGTAATATAATGTTATGTTTTGAAATCAGAGTGTTTTTTTTTTAATGAACTTAATATTTAAATAAAATTCCATGGTTTTGGCATACAGCAACATTCCCAAGTCACAAGGATTCCTAATCTTAATGACAAATAAAGATTCCATACTTCTGAATCCTATGATTACCTTTTACCTTGGTGAATTTGACAAATACTAGAATAAAATCCCTGTTAAAATATCCTGAGCCTATTCTTCAAGGTGAGTATGAAGGCAGGTGTGATTGAGTGCTTGAAGCCATTACTTTTATTTATGTCTGTTTATTGTATGTGGATCACAGTAAGGAGATGCTTCTTACCAATGCCCACTGACTGTAGCTCAAGGTTGAATTGATCAACCACCACCCCCAGCACAAAAGTCCAAAGGTGTAGTTGGGGCAGGGAGCAAGTGAAGGGAGAATGGCAAATATAAGTTCAAATGGCAGAGGACCCATGAACTAGTGCCACACAGAATACTCAGAATGCAATATAAAACATATTTCTCTATCAAGAGGTATGTGTTGAATGACATAAGATGGGCCTAGCACACACTACCCTTTAAGTGGTAGCAATGCCTCAATACAGTTTATGAAGTGCTTCCATTTAAAGTTATTAATTGGGATAATAGGTTGAACTCAATAAAAGGGATATATTGGATAAAAAGGAAAGCTGAACAATATTGTCCTCATTAGCATAAAATCTTCCAGATTCACCACTACACTTTCCAAAGGGAATGGGGAGATGCCTCAATTTTAACCAAATTTTTTTATAGTTTTACAGCAGCTGTGGTTATGCATGAATTTCAGAATACATTTACTTGAAAATTCATTATATGAAACATTTATCCCATGAATAAATTAGAGCCTCTGAAATACAGTGCAATAAAACTTTTGCTGCTAGAAGAATTTTTATGGGTGAAATAATGTGAAAATTAGTAGCATCAAATACAATTCTCCTTAACCCAGACTAGTCGCACACACAATTATTTTGACATGGTAGGTCATACATAATAATGTAGATTTTCAAATAACACTACAGAAAAGACTTGTAACAATTCTTATCAGAATTTAGAAATACATGATGAATCACTGGGTGAGAAAAATGGCAGTTTATCCATTTTACAAAATGATTTTTTTCCTCCAGAGCTGAATTGGATTGAAGACTTTGTTCTGCCTTAAAAAGATTTCTAACTATGATATATTCAGGCAAGGGAAAAACTATCCTATATAGAAAAAACTTCATCCCGTTTGCCCTGTTGTCGTTGACTATGCTGTCTCTACTCGGCAAATTAAGTATTTCAGTGGTAACACTTGACTGCGGTTGGCATACTTAAATACATAGTAATGCTAGTAATTTCATCAGGTATAATTCATTACAAAAAAAAGAGGTTTCTAAATAATTAAATAACATATAAAAATGGTGATCAATATGAAGAGTACTAAATTGAGCCCAGTCATTATTTTCAACATAGATAATTATTTCAGGTCACTCAGCCAATAGATCGGAAACCAGTGCCTCATACCATCCTATGGAACTGTAAAGATTTCACAGATGAAAAATTGTGAAATTTACATTCAAGGTATATGACATATACCTAGAACAGATAAAATAATTGTTTTTAAATAGAGTTTAACAGAGAAAAAAAAAACATAAAATGAACCCACTGTGCAAATTATCTATGTGGAGATAATGCCCTATCCCATTACAATTTTCCAAAAATCATGATGTACTTTATTTCTCAAAATGCGCTATTAAAGAGTTTCTGTTTCAGGTGATAAAAAAAGTTTTAGAAATAGAGTTTATGGTTATACAACATTGCAAATGTACTTAATGCCACTGAATTGTACAGCATAAAGATGGTTAAAATGGTAAAGTTGATGTTGTGTATATATATGTATGTATGTATATGTGTATGTATATATATATATATATATATATATATATATATATATAACCACAAGAAAAATAATTAATGTTATGTTATTTATAAAATCATAAGAATTCAAATGTTGCCATTTGTCTAAGCAGGAAGATGGAGCAGAAGCCTAGAAAAAATATAAATGTTGCTTTCAGATCTATATTGCCTATATGATGGATGGAAACTGCTATCTGGGGAGGCAGAGATGAAGGGTACAGAGAATCATCCATTTGGAAAGAGATCCATTTTATCACTGCATATGTTTTAAGAGCCTTATTTGTCTTCAGTTCTGTTGTGCCATTTTTTAATCCAAGTCAGTGATGCAATGAGAATAACTTGATCAAGCTCATCACCAGTTGAATGCCTAATATCAAATTGGAATCTTCCCCTTCAAAATTGTGTCTGTCCTTGAGCAATTTACATTAATTGGGTCTCCATTTCCAAATCTGTTGAGTAAGGAATCCTTCCAGCTTAAATTGTCCATGATTATTCTAGGTTCTCTGATCATCACTGTAAGTGATTTTTAGATAAGGTATCTATACATCATAAGCCTATTCTTATATCAGGATTTCTCAACTTGTATTAGGTTTATTGTTGACTCAGTCCACTGAGTATCTTGGAAAAGCCCTCTAAAGAGGATTTGTCTTAAAACTTTGCCTTCAAGCAGTTCAAGCACTATAATTCCCATTTTACAGGTGAGGCAATTGAAGCGAGGTAGGTGATAACACCTTCTTGACAGCAGAGAATGAGCAAACTGTATAATGGGTATCCAAATCCAGTTCTCCTGGCCACTAGTATGTTACCCTTTCTACCATGCTGCACTGCCTAAGAGTGTGTGTGTGTGTGTGTGTGTGTGTGTGTGTGTATCTCAGCTCCAACAGCAAAGTCATTATAAAAATCAATTGCTCTACTACATACTATACTCTAATACATATTGAGTGTTTATAATGTGCCACACACTACTCAAAGGGTTTAACATAATTATACAATTTTATCCTCACACCGTAACTCTATGAGATAGGAACAATTATAATTTAGCCGAGGCAGTACATAGTGTATTACATTTTTCCCTTGGTGGGTACACACATTAAACACACTAATTCATACATTCAATAAATAGACATTCATTGAGTGCCAGCCACAGTTCTAGATGCCAAGGATATATGAAAGACATGTTTTAGAAATAGTCATTCTAATTCTATCATTTCACATTCAGGTTAAAAGTGGTCAAAGAGGCAGTTAAATAACTCTAGCACATTTGGCTAAGGCAGTCAATTCAATGCAAAATTTGATTAGCCTAAAATTTAACCAAACAATTTGACCCATGATATCTTGGTCTGAAGTGGTCTTCTTTGCATCATATTACCATATTTCTAGTCTTCTCATTCAAACCAAATTATGTAATATTTTCATTTAGATTAGAAGAAAAGCAAAGAGTTAATCTGCTGGAGAATTTTTTTGTTGCTTGTGCAGCTCCGACTAAGTTCAATTGATCAAAGAATATGAGAAGAAAGCGATTACTTGTAAAATGCACTTTTCACTTATCCTACAATGGTAAATGTGCGTGGTTGTCTCTAAACGAAGTGACATGAGGCAGCTTAAATCTTTGATATAACTCCTTTTTATTCTATGGCATTACTTCGTAGAACATTTTTAATATCTCTATGTGGTAGTTAAACTACACAGTTCAGACTCAAATCAGTGCTAATTTTCAAATGAACTCATTTGTAATATTCTGAAGATTTTTTAAAAGATCCGATTACTGGAACACTTTGGAAATGTTAGTCAGCAAGCATTAAAAACATTAACAACTACAGGAATTCAGGAATGTTAACAACAATAAGCCAACAATAAGCCAACAATAGGTTTTTAAAAATTTAGGGGACTGCAGAGTAATTCCAACATTATTGTTTATTCTTTTTATTCTATGTGATTGATCCTTTATATTTCTAATCCTTTGAAATCTTGCCCACTTGACATGATCACCATTAAAATCTGAGTGACTGTCCTTTCTGCATCTCTTTATATCTTAGCTCTTCTTGGAACAAATGACAGGGAATGCAAAGTTCTAATGATGTCATTGGATCAAGAGTAAAACACTAATGTAAAGCATCATGCCATAGACAACAAGTCCAACTGAATGGATATACTCTATTGTGGTATATAGAAACATTGGTTTTGATACTGGACAAATTTGAGTTCAAATCCTTTATTCTATAATCTAGGTTCAGATACTTTAATCCCTTGCAGACTCAGTTTTGACATTAAGAAAATTGGGATGAAAATAAAACCTGCTTCAACGAATCACAAAAAGTGAATGAAATGATACGTACAAAAATCCTACCACACCTTTTCGGCACATAACAGATGCTCAATAAACATAAATCACCTCCTTCCCCAAAATGACAAAAAAAAGGAGGAAAAATCCTATTATTTTCAATTCTTTATTGGTGTATTTTTTCTCTATAAAAGTGATTAATATGTCTAACAATGAGATATAATTTCCAAATATGAAAGTGCCAAAGAGACTCTATTCTGGAGAACTAAAACAGATTAATATGTGAATGATTACAATACACAGATTTTAAACCTACAACAAATAGATAAAACTTAAGATATCATTGTACAAATACAGCAAGCAGAGCCATTTCAACTCCTCAAAGATATATATTTAGGGGAATGTCAGAGGTCACCTTCTTTGTATCCCTACAAATAAGAATTAGATGGTCTCTTTGTATATTCATATTCTATTTTGACATTTTTCTAACAGTCTTGGTTTCCCCAATTTGCAAATCATAGCTATTGTTAGGAAAATAAACTGAATTAAGAGCAAGAACAGATAACAGGTTTCTGAATTAAATTAAAACCGTTCAATCCAGCAAATGGCACCAAAGCCATAACTGTTGGCAAAAGTGACTCTGATAGGCTCTGCGAAGACAGGGAAAGACAGGATATAATCTCTGCCCTGAAAAAGATACTAGACTACTGAGAGATGCAGCTTGACTTTAACACCAGACAGGATGAAAGAATGCTATCTATCCTGAAAAGAAAATCTTCTGCTTATGCATAAATCAGATGACACATTTGTAGACAATTACTGTTTAAATTGTCTGATGATTTTTCCTCACTATACTCAAAAGTGAGTTGTATTCATGGACTACGAAATAGCCTTGCACATGGTCAGTCAAGCTGAAATAGGAACTCAGGAAGTCATACTCTTCAAATGAGCCCTCTCATTTTATTCTTTCTAGGACTTAAAGAAAAAGCATCTTTGAGTTCTGTGGCTGGTTATCACATCAACAAACCCCATGATTTTAATCTGAACATCTTGGTCTGGAAAATGACAAACACAGGTATTTAAATGTATCTGGGACAACTCAGTTAAAGTGCAAGCATTATAGTAGTGGAAGCTCTTCCCATCTTGTGTGCCATGAGTGTGGTACGACCTGATGTGGGCTTTCTCAAAATTTTAAATAGCTGAGCCTACTATGACAGGTAGTTTTTATGCTAAGAGCAATGCTGATGGATTCAATGGTGGAAGAACCTTTAACAGAAACAATAAACAGTTCCTTCTGGCCTATAGTTTTATTACGCCATATGCAAAGGTGAAGCACTTGTTTTCTTGCTGGATGGACAGTGTCCAAATGAGACATCATATCCATATAGTTTCCTAGGAAGAGTTATAGCTAGGATGGCCACCAGAAGCACTCACCTCTGAAATTGCAAATTTAAAGCAAGGCTCTGAGAAACAAGGTTTCAGAGTTAATTAGAGAATGCAGGTACTTGTTACACTGAATTGAAGAGAGTGAAATCAGAAGGTAGAATGAATCTGCTAAGGAGTTCCAGAAGCCCAGCTGCTTGACAGAGGATAAAATGTACATCTAAAACTTAAGCCCATAAATATTGTATGAGATGATGAAGAGGCCCCCTCCCAAATGTATAGAACCCCAGGACTGCAGAGTTGGAAGAAACTTTTAATTGTGAACATCTATTTGATGAGGATCCTTATCTGATACTTCCCTATCAAGGGGCTATCTAGCCTCTCTTTAAACACTTTATGTGGCAGGAAATTCATATTTCCTCTCCCTCAGGATGTGGTGTGTATTATTAAACACTGAGCCAAAATCAGCCTCCCTGAAGCTTTTGTCAGTTGATGAGGATTCCATCCCTTAAAGCCACATAGAACAAGCTCAATTCCTCTTCCCTTGCATTTGACATACTGTCAGATATATGATGAAAGTTCTTCTGTTCCCCTAAGTTATCTGACTAGGCTTCACATGATAAAGATTGGAGTTCACCCCTCACTTTCCTTCTCACTCATTCCAGTTTATGGTCTGTGGCACCCAGCCCTCAGTGAAACTTTTGTGGCACAATCTTAAAAACACAGTCAACTTCAATAATCACTGCCCTTTAGCAAGATACACTTCCTCTTGAATGACTAAAAGACTGTTTGCTCTTTTGATCATCACATCCCATGGTAACTACTAAGAAGTGTATTGCCTCTGCCATGAGGTTATGCCTGTTGCACCTTGACCTGGTGCAATTATTTGCTTGGATCCCATTCGATTCCAGTTGACTTGATCCATAAATATTTATGAAGTACCTCCTATGCAAGTGATACTGTGTTAGGGACTAGGGAGACCATGATGAATACAACAGAGGATGTACTGAGGGAATACACATTCTAGAAGGAAATGTAGAGATGCTATAACAAAAATTTCAACGGTGAAATATTTTATGACTAAATCATTAAAAAGATCCAAAGAAAAAGGCATCAGAAATTTCGCTTAGAAGAGGTGGGAGCACTAAAAAAGTTCCACAAAAAGGAGGGACTTTGGTGAATGACTTTAAAGGATGATAAGGGTTTCAACAGAAAGATTATTCTAGCCAACACAAGTCCATGTCCAAAGCACAGAGGTGTGAAAGCATTTGGCGGACAGAAGGACACTGTAGGTTGGAACACAGGTTCATGGGGTGGATGGAGCTGTGGATTAATGGAAGATGGGCTTATGACTGAGGGCTTTGAGGACTTTGGACTTCATGCTGCAGGAAATGTAATGCCATAAAGGCTTTGGAGCAGAAAAATATATGATGATAAGTGTTTTTCAAAAAGCAATCAATTAAGGAATATGGGGAATGAGTTAAATGGAAGAGAAAAGTAGAGATTGCTAGCAGGACCACTACTTCTACAGGCTTTCGCAGTCATTGAGACAAGAGATGAGAAGAGCCAAAGCTGAAAATTTTTAAAAATAGGTTTTTTAGTATGTGCAAGCATCCAGGTAAAAATGTAAAATGCAGTTGGAAATGTGAGTGAGGACGGGAGATATGATTTGGGAAGCATTTCCATAGGTGGTTGAGAACCATAAACTTAGCCCTACGAAATTCTAGTACCTTAGAACCAACCATCGACACACTGCCAGTCCCACCATGTGAGTAGTTACAGAGCAAGAGATTTACTCTCAAACAGCTATGAAACAAAAACTAAACTTCAAAATCCATGACCCACCTAGAATAAACCTACTGTTTTAATTTTCAAGTTTAATTTACCTTAGAGGCTGCATACAAATGGTAAGAATCTTTTTCCCTGGAATATGCATACAGGTGCAATATGGGAAACAGATATCAGTTGAAAAGAATCATTTGGCATGACACTATTCTCTGTTCATAAATAGGAAGAGCAGATTCTGTTTAATGAGGATAAAGAAAAAGAATACAATTATAATCTGAAATATTTTGGTCCAGGCTTGGCATGACTTTGTCTTCATGACCCTATTATATAAAAAGAACTGTCATATATAATTCACTTGTGAACTAGGAGATTGCAGTAGGTACTGGAGGTGATAAGCACCATGTTGTTGGAGGCAACAGGAAATGCTGACAGTAGGATAAAGAGGTCTAAATGCCTTGACACTATGCCTTTGTCAAATATTTTCATATAGAATTTTGTCTCTTCTAGTCCCTCAATCTCTTTGTCTCTCTGTGACTGGTTTTACTGTAAGATAAAACAACTGAATCAAATACTATATATAAATATTGGCAGCTCTCAGCCGTGCTTTTCATCCTGAGCCTAATAGGCAAAGAGCTTCAGTGAGCTTGCTCACTTTTCCAAGTGAGTCTAGAGGGGCTTGTTTACCCAAGATCGAATTTCGGGCAAATAGTTCACTGTGGCTCTACAAACAAGCTAAAATTATGACCTTATGCTATTGTTTCTCAACAATCCATAGCTTTGATGCAGACTGTCTTTTCCAGTATAATTGGATATGAAACCACTTTTGTTTAAAATGCCCTAAGAAGATTCATCACTAATCCCATGAGTTTGAAATGAAATGTTAGGTAATTCTGCTGTTTAGGCTTCATTTAAGTGTCAAAGTGACTCACAAGACTCTTCTACTGGGGAATGACAGGTCAGGCTGGTTTAGAGATATCAGGAAGGGCTTTCATATCGCACTCCTGACAGTGCTAAATACTCATTCACTTGGTGAAGGGAACCACCTGTGCCAGATTGAAGCACTGAAGGAAAAGACAGAGAATAAAGAAAGGTAAAGAAAGAACAAATGAGGAATTGGTACAACAGCATTTATCACACAAAAAATATCGAGTGCAAAAAAATTTGCTCAGGAATGGCGTTTCTTTACTTTCCCCCTCACCAATGTTTCTTTAACACCATTTCTATGTTTCCACCGCATCACACCCAGTTACCAATAATAAGTACCAATCTAATGGAGCTGCTGTGAGAGTATTTCTGACAAAAACCAACTACAATTTCCTATTTCCAAGCCCTCTAATTCTGCACTTTTAAGTATGAGAAAATTTAGTTAGGAGGTTTAAATTTTAAAAAATGAACTAGAGTTATGAGAGAGTCCATTAACCAATTCTAAATTAAAGTGGAATTGAAATAAAATTATAGTTGAACATGTATAAAAGAACATGTGACCTCCACATGGATACCAAATGAATCCATTATACTAAGTACTTTTCCAGTAACAGCAAATGAATTCATAATGATGGCACACTTAAGATCAAATGAAACCTAAAAATATAAATGTCAAAATATCTATACATGGTTCACACTCATAAATTTCCTTTTTAATGCACAGCAAATACAATGTCAAAATGCTTCAATGTTGAGGATTTTGAAATAGAGCTCCCTACACCCTCATAATGTACGCTATCTGCTTCTGTAGAATTGCTTGCTTAACCTAAGTAACTCCATTTTACCTCCTGTCTGACCTACAGACTGCCCCCGCCTTCTGCATGAGAAACTGTTGACGTTCTCATAGAAACAAAAGCCATTGCATAGGAACAGGAGCCAAGCCATGCACAGTAAACTATTACATGGGAACAGGAGCCATACACAGTGAACTATTACATGGGAACATACACAATGAAAACTTGTATGATTGACTGCTCTAATGGTTCATGCTTGGCCTCTGTAACCTAGCTCCCTAGCTTGCTTTGTGCACCTGGACAAACCCGTGTGCCAACGGGATGAAGTTTTTGCCTTTAAAAACCCCACAAGACCAAGGCCCGATGCTGCTCTTCCTTGGTTGCTCCCTGGGAGATGGACACTAGCCAGCTGGAGGGAATAAACTGCCCTTTTCTGCACGAGTGGCACGTAAGTGCATTTCTTACGGGAGGGTGCCTCACAACAATTTTAGTCTAACGCTTTTCACTTGTGAATTGGGTTTGATGATTATAAATGAAGTTTTATGTAAATCAGAGAGACAGATGATAAATTTCATGGGTTCGTCATGGCAAAGATGGTAAATTTCACAGTAAGTCACAGACTAATGTACAGACACACAATCACAAATAAAATCAATTTAACTGCTAAGTAAATTATACTTCAGGGTTAAAAATGAGTGCACAAGTGTGCCACAAGGTGTTTCCATTAAGATACACTGAAGACTACATTCTAAAGCAATGAGTCTAGAAAAATTCTTCTTCAGGAAAATATGGCTGTTCTCTATAATGCAAAAATAATTTCATAATTTTGCTATTTTTGAAAATCCAAAATCATGGGTAATGGTTGCAAATAATCAATGTGTTATATTTTAAATTCAGAGTCTCCTTGGAGAGATGCTTTCATCATTTGGACTTTACATGAATTCCCTTGAAGTTCTGTCATTTATCATGGCAGTAAATTATAGAACAATGAACAGGTTTTTCTTATCCATAAAGGAATGGATATAAGAACAGATGGAGGGCCCAATATGATTTTTTTAAATGTCTTATGAAAAAAGTGCATGTTAAATGTTTTAACTGGCAAGTGTTCGAACGTGTATTGAAAGATGGGTTGAACATTTTCCATACATAAGCTCATGCTCATCAAAATGCTTACTAGCACATCATTTAGCACACAATTTTGTCTGCCCTTTCAAACTCCAATTTTTTCTAAACCTAGGAGGTCTATTCCAATATTATGGACATGATATAATTGCTTCTGCCAGCATTACAGATTTTTGCACAGCTGAATGGAATCCACCAAGGCAATTTACCGTAATAGTGTGGGCACATGTGCATATGGGCACAAAACACTCCCCCAACACACACACACACACACGTGCGCACACACACACACACGTGCGCACACACACACACCTCTATACCATAGCTTAAAAAAAAAATAAAGGTTCTCACAGAATACAAAGGACAAAGGACCTAAAGGACAAGCTGAAATTTTATTAGAGAAATTCTAGTTAATTTTGAGCCTAATAATCCCTAAGAGCTAGAAAGATATCCAACCACAGAAAGCATTTTGACAGGACATTTGCTTGCCAATTAAATCCTCTGGAGTACAGCAACAGAGAAGGGCTAAATACAGATAATATCATTTGGCCTGTTGTCCGCACATCAGTAGATTAGAATCTTGAAAAATAATTGTGTCTACAGATGTTCTTTCTAAACAACAACAAAAAACTTTAATGCTTTTGTGCAGTTATATTCAAAAACACCCTTATGAGCTTCCTCTTCCCAAAAGCATCAGCAAAAGGCTAAGGACAGAATAGCTTATTGGGCAGAGCATATCAGGGAAGCAGAGTTTGCAATGGCTGGAGGTACTTCAGTGTCAAGACTGAGGCTATTTTAGGATCATGGTGGGGACTTCAGAATGACACCTCCCCCACTTCACAGCGCTCTCATCCTTTGGATCAATATGGGGCTCAAATACTCCCTTGGGGAACTCAACCACTTCAGGTGCCTGGTACATTTAATTAAGCTAAGTAGAACGAGAGCCTGCCCTGGGAGTCAAGCCTGCTCACCTGGCCCTGTTGCAAAGAAGGCTGGTTTGAACAGAGCATCAGGAAGTAGAGATTTGGCAATTTTTCAGTTCATCTGTTCAGTGAAAATGGCCAAGGTAGATTATTTTTTGTCTGATTTATCAGGTTTGGCTGTCTACATTGATGAAATAATTGTCATATCTCCATTTCACCAGTCTCCACAACCCAAATATGTTGCCAATCTTTTGAGGATCATATCGCTTACCCTGAAAGTTTCCCCATTTGTTAAATAAGATGAACAGTGCCTGACATCACATCCCATTTAGAAAGCAATATGTAACCTTCAGGTGAAATGCATACATTTCCATATGCTTAAGCTTTAACAGAAAATACAGTGGCAAGGAACAATATAAATAAAATTTAATATGGATATATTTGGTCTTTACTTTGGCCTTCCTTAGAATTATTGTCTGATTTTTCATTGCTCTTAGTGAGTATGTTGCTTTCCAAAGGAACCATATGGCAAGTGAAAATTCAAAGGCAGGGACCCACCAGTTTTCTAGCTGTGCTATCTATTCTGGCAGCTCATCTAAGGGCAAGTTGTGTTTTTAAATGAGCTAAATTCCTAGAAACAGATTTTTCTCCTTGAAAGACCTGAACACAGACCCAGTATAAAAGGTCATCATTATGTACCAAGAGTTGGGACTTCTCCTATCATTTGGACATTGTTCTGACTTTGTTATGATACCACTTGGCCTCTAGATAGATGTATTACAAGCTCTCCCAAGTATCAGCGTCACCCAGATGGCATTATAGATGCCTTGTTCAAATCCCGCCCCTACATTTTCTTTGACTGCTCCACACACTATTAGTCATTATTGTAGCAGCTTACTCTAAGCCAAAGGATATAAATGTGTTTGGAATCTGACTGGCAGAAGTGTCATAAAACAGTGCAGATTGAGCGTGTGTTTGTGTTTGTGTGTGTATGTGCATGTGCACATATGCACATTCACATATGTGTGTGTGCACACACACTGCACATACACAAACACACTCACTTGCTTACTACCTCTCTCTTGGGAGAAGTAAAAATATATTTTTCTCATGATAAATCCTAGGACTGAGTCCCATCAATCAAGCCCTGCCTTCCCCCATCCACCTCTGCTCAGAGTGTAGCCAGTTATTATTCAAGATCCAGTCAGCAAACTTCTGAAATGTTTACTAAAACTAAAGCATAGCTACTCCAACAGAAATAGTAGTACTATATCGATTTGAATAGTGGCATATCAAAAGTTCAGACCTAAGTAGTATTACACATTCTAAAATAACCTGGGGAAAAGATTTTCTTACTTTCATCGATTCCTGTCAATTGATCTCTCTTATAACAAAACAAACCTCAAGACTTCATAAAACACATATCTGCTTATCTTGGTATTAAAGTTCAGTTATCTATCAAGTACAGAATCTAGGCTAACATAAAATGTAGAAGAAATACTAGAACTCAGAAGAGACCCACTGCTTTAGATGCACAATTCATTTTATTCGTAAAAAAAAGTAACACATCTGTAAACATTTTCAAAGTTGAAAGCACAATGCAGAGGGACTGCTACATTATTATCTATTCAGAGCACGCAGTTTAACATTTGTTTATGCAAACCATATAATTGGAAACTCTGTCCGTTTTCTGCTTGTGCTAAGTATTCTGTGTATAAATACTTTTTCATAGTAGATAAATAGGGTTTTTATTTAGGTCTTATCACCCTCATATTACATATTCATTGATTTCTAAACTGCCTTAAACAGCTCTGTAGCTGGGAAACATTATGAATTCAGCTTTGGCACCTTGGTATTAAATTTGCATAGCAGGTCACGCGTCGCTTGACATACATGCAAAATTGCACTGCGGCTATTTTATTACAAGCCACAAAAGATATTCAGAAACTGCACACAGCATCAAAAATAAATTAAAATGGATCAAAGTTCCAATAGGAAGCCACTTTTTTATTGTTTTGTGATGCCTAAAGACATTTAGATGTTCTAGTCAATAAACAAAAGTTAGACTAACAATTTTTAGTCTTCCTGGTTTTATATTCTAATTACCAAAGGTTAACACAATTTTTCTTTATCACATCAGGACTGACATTAGTCATAGTTAAGAGTTCAGTATTAAATCCACTGTATTATGATGCCTGCAATGACACGTGTACTCTAGACACACGTGTATGTTTGTTGCCATCATAAAATTAGGCTTTGCTGCAATACATTCAGCATTTGCACTTCTGAAGGGATTTGGCATTTATTAAAAGTGTATTGACATCCCATTATAAATTACCTGTCCTGGTATTTTATGTTCAAATACATTAACAAAACATTTTTCTAGGCTAAAGCTATGACACGTATTACAAACCAGCTGCAGTCATATGATCTCTAGATGCACTGAAACAATTTTCTGTATACGAAAGAAGGGCTCAGAGCCCTGGGCTAGACTCTGGTGCGGCGCGTATACAGTACTCCCACCAGGTCCTTATGGACCCAATGACCTAAGCTACTTACATATAAAGACGATTCATCAACTTGCCAAAGTTCAGAATTGTAAATTTACATAAATTGGCTTCTTTTTCTAATGACACTAGGAATAAGATAAATGTCTCCTGTTGGAGTGGAAGGGAAAAGATTGAAGAATTGGGGAGAGAAGACGGCATTGTAAGCAAGGAAGAATGGTCTAAGCAATGGCCTAGAGAAAGAAATGTGCCTAAGGAGAGTGGGGGGTAGTAAACGGCCAGATCTGTCTCCTGTGGAAGATGTAGTAGTGGGACATAAAGGCAAGATCTATAATGTTCAACTTCAGATATTCATCTGGGACAGTAACCCTCAGCTTAGAATGATGATATTCTCTACTTAAAGGAGAAGCTCTTTTAACAGGACTTAGTTACAACACTTAGTTGGCCATGGAATCAAAGGATTTCATTCAAATGGGGTCTCACACCATTTGGCACATTAAAAATTAGATTATAACTTCATCCATAAAAATGTAAATTTATTCACACCTCTTTTAACCCAAAGCCATGGCCTTTGAGTACAGATCTCTGAGTGAATTTAAACAACATACTTCTCACATAATCAACACCTATAATGCATCCTCTATGATTGTTCATTTGAGATTCTTGAAAGTACACTAAAAACTTTAAAACATTTGAGAATAAATTGGAGTGAAGAATCATTTAGATTCTTATAATTTTTCCTCAGTCTTTAATAGCTGCCTCACCAAAATCTATTGTGACTGCATTTTTAATCAATTGAACCTTACTGTGTATGTTGGGACGGTGTGAATGTATTTTGCATGTTGGATAAACATAAGTCTTTGGAGGCCAGAAGCTGGACTGTGGTAAAGAAAATAATGTCCTCCCTAAAGATGTTCACATTCTATGCCCCAGAAACCTTGAATAGGTTACTTTACATGGCAAAATGAACATATGGATGTGATTCAGTCATAAGAATCTCAAGATGGAGAGATTGTCCTGGATTAACCCAGCCCAACATAACCACAAGTGTCCTCAGAAATGGAATAGGGAGGCAGAAGAGTCAGTGTCAAAGAAGGCAATGTGGCAACAGAGGCAAAGGCGGAATAGCACATGTGACAATGGAGGCAGAAGTCAGAGAGAAATTTTTAAAGATGCTATGCTACTGGCTTTGAGGATGGAGGAAGGAATCACAAGCCAAGGCACACAGGTGGCCTAAGGAACAAATTAGTTTAAAGCATTATTATTATTATCTAGAAGCTGGGAAATGCAAGAAACAAATTCCTTCCTAGAGCATCCACAAGGATCACAGCCCTGCTGGTTCATTAATTGTAGCCTCGTAATTCCCATTTCAGATCTCTGACCTTTAGAACTGTAAGAGAATAAATGTGTGTTGTTTAAAACCACTAGCTTTGTGGTAATTTGTTACAGCAAAAACAGAATACTTCCCCTGAATTTTTCCAAACGTTCGACTGCATTTTATAGTAGAAATAATTTTCTTTTTTCACACTCATTTTTCTTCAGTATTTACAATACTTAATTACATTATATAATTACAATAAGTACAACTGGCACTAACAAGGTTAGGAGCAAACACAACCTACGCAACCTCTGCTAGCCATATAATTAATTCATCTTGTGGGAGCAGAAGTGGCAGGTGTACCCTAAAGTTGCCTCTGTCCATCAGTGTGTGTGTCATGAGCAGCAGCCAGTATGTTTCTCAAAGGGATCAGAGAGTGTTGGTTAATCTTGCAAGTTCTCAGTTGGGTGTAGATGACTTAAGGGAGTTTTTATTATATTTGGTGTTAAAGCAAAGGTTTGTTCGCCACTCCTTGTCCCGTTCTTAAAAACACAACATTGATACATGACATAAATATCCTTTGAATAGTAAAGCAAATTTTTTAAACTCTATTGTATTTTTTTCATTTTCCTTCAAGTAATTAGAAATGAATGGTGGTGTCAAAGAAGAAGAATTAAAAATTGTAATGCATTTTCTAGTCTGGTTGCAGATCACTTTTAGAATGATGCACCTTGTGGAGTTAACTGGAGCTATGAATATGAAGACAAATGGAAATACAGGTTAGAAGTTCATTTGAAAATATTCATAATTCTTAGTCCCTTGGACTGAAAAAGAGGTCAGCATCATTTCATCGTCCCAAAATAATGCGGATGATCCCTGGAGTTTGTTCTCATGGGATATGGTTGAAGATTCGTCATTATAACACTGATAAGCCAAACTGAAACATCTGGCCAAGAAAGCATTATTTAATCTTAAAAAGAGAGATTTGTTTCTTTGTCTTCTGGAATTAGTCTTTTACTAAATTTCATTAACGTTCTTACCTTAGGAACTTACTAAGTGATCAATAAAGCCATGATGTTAGATTTAACTCTTGTCATACTTAGAGTGCTCTATTTTTAGGTAAAATCTACTGGCTGATGGGATGGCTTACCTCGGGCTTTATCGCAGCTTCTTGGAGAGCTCACCGAAGATGATGATTTCTAACAAGAATCACTTCCTCTAGAGTACACTTTTTTAAAAGTTACAAATTAGTTTAAAGCATTATTACAGGCTACCAGGCCACCATGTGAAATTCCCACATTCTTAGCAGTTTGAAAAATGTTTAATTTATGTTTATGTATTCTTATTCAAAATGTTAGTTAACAGCCTGTAGGGACCCAGTAATAGGACCTTTTTTTTCTTTTTTATGTTTATTAGCTACATTAATGACTGTTTCTGCAATTCCACTGCAAAGACTTTCGTTAATGAACGCCAATTAATTCTGAAGTGATTTTAAACAAAGGGTGATGAGAATAACCAATAAACCATGACAATGTAAAGAGCAAAGCAAGCTGTTGTGGCCTAAATTTCCTGCGTTGATTATTTGCTGTCAGATGGTATTGTTATTCATCAGGCCTGTCTTCAGATTCTTTATACATGCATTAGACTAGAATGTCAATATCTCAGACATATTTGGGGCCCTGTCTCAAATGGCACACACTCCATCATGGCCAGGTGTCTTCACCATCTGAATGCGTAGTCTCCCTACCTGTCACCAGGTGGGATCTGACCATACAAATACTGCTCTGCACTTAGTAGGCACTCAATAGATTATTTGCGAAGTTGAAATGAAGCTAAAAGTAACTAGTCCATACAAATGGTAACTGAGTGGATAGAATGGATGGTAGTAAAGCGTGTGCTTCAACTCTGTACCCCACAGCTTTGTACAATTAATTATGTTACAATAAAATAAATAAATCTGATTCAAATCAGATATTATATTTTCAAATTTAAAGTAAATATAAGTTCTCAAATCCCTTACTATAAATAGCTAATCAAGTAATTTTCCTAATCTCATTCATTATAATTAAATGACAATAGCAGTATGAATGCAAAATGCTTATGTGCATTTATCTCTCTGGAGTTAAAGCATCAAAACATTCAAACAAATGGCAGATAATTTGGGCACAACAAAGCCAACATTTTCTGGTTTTCTTTTCGTTTTTAAGACTGAATATACTCCAAAATTTTTGATCATGGTAGCTATGAAACTTTTTGAACTCCACCTCCCCCTCCAGCCCCTAACAGGCAAAGCTGAAGAACACTAGATTGTATGTAATGGTCCCTTCAAGTTTAAAAACAGCAGTGCCCAGAACACACAGAGTTGAGGGTCCTCTCCAGTATAGAACCTTCTTCATAAGGCATCATCAGTAGGCTGGTCCTAGCCAATTGCACAGCTTTCTGTTCTTGGGTATTTCATTCTGAAACAGGACTCTGCTTTTTCCTTTCATCTCTAAGTGGTGTCAAGAGGATGTAAATTTATACCAAATAATAACTTTCTGCCAGGTGAGGCCAGAAACACATATTCCATTGAAACAATGGATTCTTTCTAAGCAATCCACAACTTCCTTTCCTTGGGCAGGTAAGGCCTGAGGGACTTTGGTTTTCACACATGTACAAAAGGCAGAATTATGTCAGTATATAGGAAATAATGACTTTTCCTCATGCAAGTTGGTCTAGGAGGCCAAAAACAAGCATCAAGTTGAGTAAACTGAAGAAGACATAAGAAAAAGATGCACATATCAGGTTACTCTGGTGAGAAAGAGTAGAAGAACTAAAAATAGGCATGGAAAGCCACAAGCTAAACATCTATTAAATATATCCCCATCAATGTAAAGACCAGTTTCCATCAGATGCAAAGAATATGCATATTGGTGTGGATGCACAAGTCCATGTAGTGTCTCAAGTGTCCCAGATCCCTACCCGCTTCTGGACAGAAGCCCTCATTCTTTCAGCTGGTGGGAGAGGTGGTTTCTGGCTGCCCTCAACTAGGTCACTTTTCTGGGAATTGTCCTTAGCCTAAAAGAGCTCCTGACACAAGGTCATGCCCACTTCCTGTGGGAAGCCCACATTCAATTACTGGTTGATGCAGGGGTTTAAAATCCTGGCACCTACCCTTAATTGAGTACAACTCTGAAGGGTTACTTCATTTTCTTTTTCTTTTTAATTTTTATTGTTTATTATTAGCATATTCATTCTTAAAAATCGTGATATTTCTTTATGCCCTTTACCTGACCTTGTGTTGACCCTAAACACACTCCCCAAGAAACTTCTCACACATAAAAATCTTCTTCTCAGAACTGGCTTCCTGAAGAAACTGACCTGTGATGGCATCATTGATACTCTGCATACATATGAGACACAACCTAAAAAAAGTAAATAGAACATGCAACTATATTGTAAGTTTTATAGGTTTTATATACAATTGTACATATGGCACTAAAATAAATGTGACTTATTTTGCCAGAAATTAATAATACATGATTCTTAAAAGTTGCACAAAACTCACCAAAACCAAGAATGGTCTTTTAAATCTACTTGACTTTCTTAACAGGAAATTCTTTTCTGAACAAAAACGTAAGTATTAAAACAACAGAGAGAAAAACAGTTCACGTTTTCCAGAACACCGTGTGCAGTCCATGTGCCTTGTGAAACAATTTGGTGATGCTGACCAATACAGTGTGTTTTACCTTATCACAATAGAGGGTAATCCTAAGGATTTTGTTTTGTTGGGATTTGTGAAGAAAATCATCTGCCCCTTAATAAAAGCAAAAACACTAAGATGTATCATTCTTTGAAACTTTCCAATGCTGAGTATTAGGCCAAAATTCCAATGGCCATGATATGATGATATTTGAACATTTCATTGAACTTCGAGAGGCTGATAAATTCCGATCAACATGTGAGGACAGCTTTGTCTTTTATACTTTTCAGGAAACCCTTGTAAACCCAAATTACTGTATCTGATCTCATTCCAGTTCTTTGGAGGAATGTTTCTATCACATCTACAAATAAGGCAAAGAAGAACACTTTGCAAACTAAAACAAATACACAGTTTTAGACTACTAATGTCAAGATTAGTTGATTTTAGGTAAAACAAATGTTTCTGACTTAATTTTATTTATTAATAGTTGCCATTGCCTATAGTTGGGATAGTGGCCAAATTCAGTTGACTGCCTGACAGGCTGTGTTGACTCGGATTCTAAAGCCTTAATCAGGTTTAGTGGGAATGAGTGCTGTGATCAATTAGCAGTGTTGGCCGGCTTCAACTTACAGACTATAAGTCTAACCTACTGAGAGTGATATCGAATTCTCAGTCTTATCACAGACCACTTTGCCCAACACAGTTGATGCACCAGCTGTACCAAGCAACAGTGGGTCCACCGCCATGCCCTTTCCCATTTCCTAGCCTTTGTGCATACTGTGTCCTAGGTCTAATTTTTTTCCAGCATTTGGCTTCCTGGCCAATTGCTACTCCTATTTCATGATTTAGCTTCCCACTTAGCACCTCTGGAAAGCCATTCAGGTTCCCTTAAGTCAAATTAGTTCTGCATAGTGGGTCCCTGCTTATATCTCATTCACTGCACTTATATTGTAATCCCCTGCAGACTATGAGTTACTTGAGACCAGACATGACCTGCCACAATATAAGACACACTAATATAAAATAAATATTTGGTGAATAAATAAATAAATAAAATAAATAAATAAATAAATTACACTTTAAAAGCCTGCATTTTATATATTTCTTTTCATCTAACAGGGTGCTAGGTCCAAAATATATTTCCAGTACTACTCGACTGATCAAGAAAAATATTTTATTAAATAATAATCCATGGGAATAGAAGCACAAACAGAACCACAATCCCACCTTTTGTTTTTACCTTTTAGGAACATTATCCAAGATTGTCTCTAAATGCAGTATGTTTCCAGCTCTTAAAACCCTTTGTATAGGGTTTCAGTGTGTTTCAAATTATATTAATCCATTTGGTACAATCTGACTTAACAAATTTAAACAAATTTAGTCTGTTTAACAAACAGTCTGATTTTAAGGGCTTTAGATCCTGTTTTTGTCAGTTTATGAATTAAAGATCCATTAGAAATGAGGAATGTACTATTGCCGTGTCTGTGTACTCAACAACAAACAGCTACAAAACTATGCTGAACCTAACTTTTCAGAAATTTAGCAAAGGTTTCTTACCACATACTAGGTACTGTCTAAGCAATCTAGGGTGAACTATCTCATTTACTCCTCATACCCTTCTGGGATAGAATTTATTAGCATCCCTTTTTGTAGATAAAATCCCTGAGGCTTAGAGACCTTGTTACTGACTAAATTGTGCCCCCTTGCATATGTTAATCTTGTAATTCTCAGCACCTCAAAATGTGACTATGTTTGGAGATAAGGTCTTCAAAGAGGTCATTAAAATTAAATGAGGTTACTGGTGTGGGCCTTACTTTAATCTGACTGGCGTCCTTGTAAGAAGAGGATATTAAGACACAGACACACACAGGGGGAAGACCCTGTGAAGACACAGGGAGAAGATCGCCATTTGCAAGCGAAGGAGAGAGACCCTGGGAGAAACCAACCCTACTGACTCCTTGATCTTGGATTTCTTGCCTCCAAAACTGTGAGGAAATAAATTTCTGTTGTTTCAGCCACCATGTTTGTGGTACTTTGTTCTGGCAGTCCTAGCAGACTAATATGGATAGAAAGAACTTGCTGAATGTCATAGTGCTATATGGGATTCGAACCCAAGCAGTTTGGTTCTTGAGTACATGTTCCTAACTGCTAATCTTTACCGCCTCTACACTGAGATAGTCAGCTACATGTCCCTCAAAATGGTGAGGAGGCTGGCAGAGGCCTAATCACCATGTCATAAAGAAAGAAAACTGGACTGAGAGTCAGGAGACCTATATCCTGCTCCCAGCTCTGTCACCAGCCCAACACATTGCTCTTAGTAAGCCCCATCTCTTCTTCAGGCCTCACTTATCCCCACATGTCTAAATGGGAGGTTTAGACTAGATGGTCCCTCTGGATCGTTACTGCTTCACCCTCTGTGGTTCTGTGACTCTGTAGCCCGCACTGCCAGAGAGCTGGTTATAACTGATGAGTCAAGTGGAAACAAAAAGCTTTTTGCTGAGTTATCCTTGACTTGCCATCAACTGATTATACAGTATATTCCGACAGTGTGAGGCATCCTCTTTCCCGATTGTTTGATCACAACAGCTAAATATTCCGAGTTCCTTCTTGCTGACAATCCTTCACTACAAACTGCAGTGTGGGCAAGCAGCCCCTTTCCTCTGGAAGATCTATTATCCTAGACACTTCCTTTCCCCTGCTGAGCAGTCTGAGTCTGCTGACATCAGAGGCTCATCAATTCAAACAGGCCTTCCATGAGATGAGCTGCCAGGCTTGACTGGAAAAAAAAATAAGTCTTTTAGTAACATTTTAATTTCATATTTTAATAGCACATGGGTCTAGGATTTTGTGTTTACAAAGAATACTTTAGAGACTGTGAACAGTGGCAGTCAATCAAACACACCAGGAAGAGAACAGGCCATTGATAATTTATATATTTCTGAAATACCTGATGGCTTCCATTCATCCATAAGGTGACAAATGCACCAAGGCAAGCCAAATACTGAGTACCCGAGTTTGCTTTACAGAGGAGTTGAGGTTAAAGTTCTCCAAACATGCTTGCTAAAAGTGAATGGTTAGATTTTTATCACATAAACATGGCATTCTGATAATGGTCACATATTAAATAGTTAAAATATCTTTGGGTGCTGAGAATAAAGGAAAAGCTTTCAGAATCTGGCATTATGGCCAATTTTAACAAAGGACATCCCTTTACTTCTGGTTTTCCAAACAGCCTATCTGCATTGCTGCTTGTGCAATCAGGCCAATTCAATCATAAACTAGTAAAAGAAAAACGCACTGCCCAGCAGTGGTCTTGGGGAGCACAAACACTTAAAACCTGGGGACTCCCCAACATTCCACGAGGTGACTATGAGAATTCCACTCTTAACATTTTTATCCACACATAGTAACATAGGCCTAAGCAGGACAATCTTCCAACAGACTGCAAGTATCTGGAAGGCAAGAGTTATGGGCTGAGTTGTATCCCTCCAAAATTAATATGTTGAAATTCTAATCCTCACTTTCTCCGAATGTGACGGTGTTTGGAGGTAGGGGCTTTAAGGAAGTAAACAAGGTAAAACAAGCTCATCAGGGTGGCCCCTAATCCAATAGGACTGGTGTTTTTATAAGAGGAGATTAGGACACAGACACAGACAGAGGAAGGGCCATGTAAAGACACAGGGAGAAGGTGGCCATTTGAAAGCCAAAAGGAGAAGCCTCCAGAGAAACCAATTCTACCGACACCTTGATCTCAGACTTCCAGCCTCTAGGACTGTGAAAAAAATACATTTCCCTTGTTTAAGCTACCCAGTCTGTGATACTTTCTTACAGCAGACCTAGCAAACTAACACAGTGTTCTTTAAAATACCCACAGAGAGGGTATTTATTAGGCCCCCACCTATGTGCTAGGTGCTGTGCTGGTGCTGGGGATATAATGATAAACTTGTCTACACTCCTGGCCCTCAAGGAGTTTCCAGGCTATTGCATATATATATGCAAAACAGGTAATCAAAATAGAATGTGTGAGGCACCTCAGACCTGCATACTGCGGGAACAGAAGAGGGGTACCTGGCTTGTGCAGGCTTCCCAGAGACCATTAAGAGTAAACTGAGACCAGAAGATGAGATGAAAGAATGCTGGTGCATTCTATATGTCCAGAAGGCAGTGTGTGAGGGAGTGTTGTGAGGAGAAGTCAGCAGGTGCAGCAAGGGCCAGGTCAAAAGAGGATTTCCAGAAGTGTGACCTGTTTTGTTTTTTTTTTTTTTAATTTTTTTGGCAGTCAGAGGCACTGAAAGATCAGCTTGGCTGTTGCAACTTGGAGAAGGCATAAGGCAGGGGCAGGCAGAGGGAAGTTGAGGAGGAGACCAGATGTAAGAAAACCAGGTGCAGAAATCAGATAAGTCATGATTCTTACCCAGTGTAAGGTGATAGCCAAAGGGGTGTAGCTACAGTTTTAAAGTAAATGAGGAAGGGAAGACTTGATGACTGATAGGCTACAGAGCACACGAGAGTGGGGAGGGATCTTAGGTGATTACAGGTTTCTGGGACTGAGAGTGGTGCCATCAACTGGTCAGTGTTAGTTACGTTGAATATGAGGCATCCATCGGAAAATCCAAGTAGAGATGTCTACACAACAGCTGCATATACTCATCCAATGCCTAGTGCACAGTAGGTATTCAATACAGAAAAAAAGAAGAGAGAGGGAGAGAGGGAAAAAAGGGGAAAGGAACTGAGACTTACCATAAGTAAGTCCAAATTCTTTATCAACTGGTTTTCTTTAACAAGTTTAAATGTGTAAACATCAGTGTATATTAAACAAGGTGGCACAACTTCTTACATTATTGGTTTTGTCACAGAAGGAAAATGGTGTATAGAAAGAGACCAGTAAGTTAGAGACCCAAATTTCTGGTTTCACAGAGAAATCAAAGGCTTAGTATAATGAACTCTTATTTAGTACCAATATCATCTTAAGGAGCAAACTAAATATGTAGAAAATTCCAAATCTCATCAACTAAATGGCATTTGAAAATATGCCTTTCAACATATTTTGTAGTATGAAGGGTGCTACTAAATTTTCTGCTGCTACCAAATCAACACGTTGATATGCACTTAATTGATTTTAATTAAAAATAAACAAGGCTACCTACATGAGAAAACTTTAGATTTTTGTAATCTCCATAAGTTATTTTTTAATCACACTAAAAATTTAAACATGTCCCAAAATGGACAAAATTATAGGTTTTAAAACAATTTCTTGGCAAAATTTTTTTAATAGTTGAAACCAAAACCTGATAATTTGCTGTGTTTTTGTAAAATGCCCTATGCCATAGAGATGATTACTTGTTTTTACACTCTCCCTGTTTCAATAAAAATGCCAATACACATTTTATGACCACAAAACTTCACACATTTGAATGTAGTCTGGAAAATTCCCACAGTCACTGAAGCATTAAATTATCTTTAGAAACCACATCAACACTTTAAGCTCCATGGGTTCTTATTTTCTCATTTGACACTGGTATGCTTTATTTTACCTGCCTATCTATCTGTACTCATCTTGTTTAGAAAATATTTTTTGCTAAATGAGGATGTTAAATCAATGGCTATTGAATTATTTAATTTATTAATTAACAAATGGCATCATAGTAAATGCAAAGATAAATAACAGACCCAGCCCTCAAACGAATTATGGTCTAAACAGCATCAAAAGAAGACATCCAGGTATCCTAAATACTCCAATAGGAGGCAGCTTTCAGTAAGAGCCATTAAGTACTGGATAAAACCATACAGGATTCCAGAGGTTGAATGCTTACAGGGAAGAGGAAGAAATAAACAGTTTTTGGAGGGCTCACTGTACAGCAGGCACTGTTAGGTACTATGGACATGCCACTTGCTGCATGTGGTGTTATCATCCCTAGCAAGAGAAACTGAGGCTCAGAGAGGCTAGGTCACTTGTCAAGGTCTCTCAGTTGGAGTCAGGTGACTGCTTAACCAATTCCTGGCCCCTTTCACTTTATTTTTTATTTTTTTTATATCAGTTTCTCTGAACAGCATTTAATTGGGGCTTGCTTTTTTAACCAATATGACAATCTTTAATATTTAATTGGAGTGGTCGGACCATTTACATTTAGTGTAATTATCAGTATGGTCAGGTATAAATCTATCATCTTGATATTTATATATTTATTTATTTATTTATTTAAATTTTATTTTATTTTGTCAATATACAATGTGGTTGATTATTGTGGCCCATTACCGAAACCCCCTACCCCCTCCCTCCAAACAACCTCATATCTGTTTGTTTGTCGTATCAACTTCAAGGAATTGTAATTGTTGTGTCTTCTTCCCTCCACCCTTTTTTTGTGTGTATTTATTTATTTATTTTTAGCTCCCACAAATAAGTGAGAACATGTGATATTTCTCTTTCTGTCCCTGACTCGTTTCACTTAATATTATTCTCTCTAGGTCTGTCCATGTTGCTGCAAATGCCAGTATTTCATTCCTTTTTATAGCAGAGTAGTATTCCATCATGTAGATATACCACATTTTCCTTATCCATTCATCTGATGATGGACATTTGAGCTGGTTCCAACTCTTAGCTATTGTAAATAGTGCTGCAATCAACTCAAAATGGATTAAAGAATTAAATATACACCCTGAAACAATAAAAATTCTTAGAGAAAACATAGGAGAAACACTTCAGGAAGTAGGACTTGGCACAGGCTTCATGAATATGACCCCTAAAGCTCAGGCAACCAAAGGAAAAATAAATAAATGAGATTATATCAAAGTAAAAAGCTTCTGAACAGCAAAAGAAACAATTAATAGAGTTAAAAGACAACCAACAGAGTGGGAGAAAATATTTGCAAAATATACATCTGACAAAGGATTAATATCCTGAATATACAAGGAACTCAAACAACTTTACAAGAAAAAAACAAGTAACCCAATGAAAAAATGGGCAAAAGAGCTAAATAAGTATTTCTCAAAGGAATAAATACGAATGGCCAACAGACACATGAAAAAATGCTCAACATCACTCAGCATTCAGGAAATTCGTATAACTTCGTATAATGTATGCTATACGAAGTTATTACGCTATATACCAGAAAAGATAAATGGCTTGGTTTGAAATATCTCCTATATAGATACATTTTGATTAAAAAACACTGTAAGAGGCAAAATAAATAAATCAGTAATAAACAAATTCCTTCAAAGTATAACATCTGGGACTTGGAGAGAAAGAAAAAGGAACTCTCATACATTGTTGATGGCCCCTTTCACTTGAAAAGTGTTACACTCAGAAAAATAACTGATGTAATCACCCTATTACAACTTAGCATAAATAAAGTAGGTACTCACCGGGTACTGATGGATTGATTTACTGTGATTGGAGGAAGAAAAAAATACAAGGGTCACTGCTGTTGAGTACATTTAAGAGAGAATTTGAAGAATTGTTGGTGTCAATAGTGGCATCTCTCTCTCCCTGGGCCTTTCAATCATCACATTTAAAATAAGTCCAACAATTTCATCCTACTCCTCAATTTCTAGATTGCTTTAAATATATATGAAATTGTCAGGAATTTGTCAGAATAGAAACCATTACAGAAATCCAACATTTTGTTATCATTTTTATTAGTTTTCACAAATTCATTTAGATTTTGCTAAAAATCACAGACTTCAAAATTTTCACTGCATATATACTACTGAATTTCATGTTGGTAATTTCTGAAACTGAAAAATTCATAGGATTTTTGGCTTGGAATCTCCTGAGAAGTAAACAAAAGCACAAACGAAT
Source organism: Galeopterus variegatus (assembly GCF_000696425.1). NCBI lineage: Eukaryota > Metazoa > Chordata > Mammalia > Dermoptera > Cynocephalidae > Galeopterus > Galeopterus variegatus. Next base: position 194,608 of record NW_007727244.1, read on the forward strand.
GCGTGTATGTGTGTGCATGTGTGAGACAGAGAGAGAAAGAGAGACAGAGACAGAGAGTAAGGGAGACAGAAAGAGATACAGAATATAGCTGGACACAGCTATATTCACCTGGACACATTCCATATCAAATTTCTGAAAGTTTACATAAATACCAAAAAGTTAAATAGACCTGTAATTTTTAAGAAATGAAGATTAAGTAATATTTTGGTAGGGGGCTGGAAGACAGCTATGCAGAAAAAGAGCCTTATCTGCCAATTTTAAGCATTCAATTCCAAAGCCTTATGTACACATGAACATTAGCTCTGAAATGGCTGCTATCTACAATGGTATTTTACCAAAAGTGTTGTTGTCCGTTATATATACAAAAACAGTTGTTTCTCCAATGAGATTTGACTTCCCCATTCTAGAGTTAGGGTTTTTCATTTAGGTATCTGTAACACTGAATGCCTTACCCGATATTAAAAAAAAAAAAAGAAAAGAAAAAATATCAAACTCATAGGAGAATACAGGCACCATTCATCCTAACTTGTGCTAGTCTGGGATGCATTAGATGCTTTATATTATGGACCATACATATTTATGGTCCTTTATATTTCTTTGGTATCCTCTAGTAATTCCTGCCATGGGACAAAGGTAACTCACTAGGTTGAAGATGTTTCCGGTTTTGCTGAAACAATGCAAGAACCAATCAATGTGCAAAGCTGATCATTAAATTACTTTCAGCGGCTGGTCACTGCTCTTCCCCTCCCCTCCCTGCTGGAGGCAGCGTCAAGATCTGAGTTAAGCAGCAGATCACTTCTTACCGCCCAGGACTGTGGTTCAGAGTAAATCAGCTCCCGTTGGATTTGACTCTAATTTGGGTTTTAGCACATTTAACTTGCACTTAAGCGCCTACAGAAATGTCTATAGTCAGAGATGTCGACCCTGGAATCCAGTCGAAGTTGTGCCACTTAAATCAGAAAAGCCATGCTCTTTCCTTATACACTAGAAAAGCTTTTCAACAAGTACACATTAATTTCCACTTAGCAGTTGGAGCCTAAGAAGTGCTTTGGTTTCTAAACATATATAATATAGATAATGCCCATAGAAAAACAGGCTATTACAAACCCAAGGTTAAAAGATGGTGTGTTAGTCAAAATGAAGACATTTCCCTTTTGAGCTTATTGTACAACAATGTGCAGCCACAATGACCTGATTTCTGTTTCACCAAATAATTACAATTGTATTTCTCAATTTAGCTGCTCGGGTGCTTGTTCTGTAAATTGATACTTGCTTACTAAGGTTCATTTTCAAACGGAGAAGCTCTGCTCTGACATTTAGAAAATCAAATAGGTGTGTAGGTAGTCAGTTATATATTTGTTCTAACTGACTAAGTGCTATTTTGAGTGGCTGCAGGAATTTGTTCTGAGAATAGAGGGCCCAGGTTAGAAATCGGGACTCTGCCTCATTAACTTACGGGTGATTCCTTTATCAATCAAACTTGCAGTATTACCATTTAAAACTGTTTTGTTGAAATGCATCACATTTCTTAAGCAAAATCTATTTGGGCTCATGTATCACCCGGCATGAATATGCTAAATTTAAAGCCAAAGGTACAAATTTAAAGGCCAACCGAAAACTTCCTTCAAAACTACTGGATGTTGCTGAATTCAAAGAATTCATAATTTTAAGGGCCGACTATTTCTAATTTGAAAGGCTTCTCATTAGTAAGGGTTGATTATACCCATTAATTATTTTATAACAATAATGTTCCTACTCTTATTAAAATAGCCTCCATAGCTTACTCTCCAATTATGATGGTTTTAACATTTTTAATGCCTTTCAGATCTGAATTGCACAGAAGCCTATCTTCATTTAAAACGTGTGCATAGGCTCTCACACAGGCATCTGAGATATTAGGTATGGATGAATTTAATGCAGACCAGACTCAAATTCATTCAAATGATGAAAAATCAACAGAAAGCAAGTTTGTGTTGGGAAATGTTGCTTCATAAGAAGAAATGCTCTAAATAGTTCCCCAAGTCTCGAAAGCCAACAAAAGTCAGTGATACAAGAAATGTAATCTTCTGAGGGTTAACAAGCCAACTGAAAGTTTCTTACTACTCGAGAAGAGTTGAAGTCTAAGCCTTGGCCAGGAATGGGCAAAGCTTTTGGGGCTGGTATTTTGTCAAGAGAAAGGTTTAGTTTAATGAAGGACAGCCAGATTTGGAAAGCTTGCAAACAAAATCCATAGTTACAACTTATCAGGGAAGAGAAGAGAAATAGGCCCAGAATATACGGTATATATTTAAAGAGACATGTCTCCCACCTAAGGCCAACATGTTGAATGCGCATGAGCAAAATTAACATAACAGCAATCCAGCACTACTCCAGACCCCTTCACTCACAAGAAAGTGAAGTAGCAATGTACAAATCCACATGGACAACTCTGGAAGTTCAGAAATATTCAAAGCTAGAGCTCAAGACATGATCTTTTTACCCTCAAATGTCTATCTATTCAGTCATTGAGTACCATGTAGACTGATACATTGAGGTTCATAACCACAGCAATTGAAAAGAATGTGTATGTAATTTTGGCTGGACAGGTAAATCGTCTGGGAAGCTGTATGGAAGATGTGTAAAGCCCTTATCTTGCATGCACAGGGCACTTTACAGTTTACACAGCACTTGCACATCCATAACCTCAGTAGATTTTCACACAGCCTTTTAAAGAAACTAAAGCAGGGATTACTTCCCCTCTGTTACAGCTGAGAAGTGTTTGGCTCAGAGGGTAGGTACAACTTACTCAATGTACGTGTGACCAATACAAGAAGACTCAAGACCACAACTCACATCAGCTAGATGAACGTAACATTCTCTACGGATCTCTCCACTCAGTTCACCGCAGGCAAGAGTATGATGTAGCAAAATGTACATCCACTCTCATCACAGACTCTCCAGAAATATTTGTCCTTCTAAAAATGAAAACAATGATAAGAATAATATCTGCCATCTCCTGACCACTTCAATTCTCCCATATACTTTACCTAAGACCTGAGATACAGGAATAACTGCCTATCGAAATCATCTTTTTGGAATTTCTCAGTACAAGGAAAAAAACAGCCAAATAATGGAGGTTAGGATCATTTTTATAAGTTTGCAAAAGAGAGTTCTTTTTTCATGTAAGTGAATAAGCATGTCCTAATGATTTATTATTATGTAGATTCTGATCTTGCTTTGTCGTTAGGCTTGCTTGAAATGCCCATCATCCATCCATCCACCCATCCGCCCATCCACACATGTATAAGATACCTACTCGGTGCGGTGCCTAGTCTCGGATAAGACCTCACTGCTGTTCTCCAGTTCTTGCATATTGCATCATTCTCAGGAGCGGGCTGGTCTGGCAGTCTTTTCTTTCCCATGTAACCTACGAGACTCAGGTTCACATGACACTTGGCTGTGGCCCACGGTGGCAGGGGGGTATTTGACAATTCCATTCAAAGGATTTTAGATGTCAGGAACAAGCTTAGCCCACATGGTGAGTGTTCTAAAAGTACTTTCAAATAATTACTTGTTTATTTTTTTGGAGAAAATAACTGCAAAGCAATGAAAAGCTGGATGGAAGGGCCTTTGTGTGTGTAATGAGTATTTATTCCACCAGTTTTCTTAAAAATTAGGATTACATATTTTTAAGACCCACAATCAAAACGTTCACAGTATACAAAGCAAACCTGAGTCACCTGTACACTGACCAGCTGAGTAATTTTTGATTCTAAACCCAACCACCCATCACTACCCTCGTTTTATTTCTTCACTAAACATCATGTTTGTAAGGCTACATTATCAGTTTGTACAACTACAGTATGCATTTGTCACCTGGTGCTTTTGTTCTGTTATTACACGTTTTTTTCTGCATGCACATGTGTGTGTGTGTTTCTGTGTGAGTGTGCATGCTCCTACCAAAGTCTTGAGCAATCCATCAGCATATCAAAACAAACCATAGGAAAATACACAAAGATTGTTGCAAGTGTACCTGAAGAGTATGAAAGAACAAAGTCCTCTGGTGGGAAAGATGAAACAAAGTGACCACTAAAGCCCCATTTTAACATTCTGTTATTCACACACACAAGCACACACACACATACACACCTTTTAGCACGCTATGACAAACGACATCAGAATTAAACATTTAGGCTCATTTTCTGATTTCTTTAGCTTATGAATCCAGTGTGAGTTTGTACTTCTCATTTAATTTTGAGCCATGCACTTATGTTTTGCATATTGGGGATTATTTCAAAACAGAAATAATCTGTTGATTGGTAGGAAAGGATGGAGGAATGACAGGATTCAATAATAATCTAGATATATGACTGTTGGGCATAACTTTGCGCGCATGCGCCCTGACGCACACGGGCGCCAGTTCATGCGCTCCGCGGCCACCATTTCACTAGCGCTCAACGGCACGTAGCTGCCGGCCTCACCCTTCCGGGTCCCAGTGATTCAGCAACTTTAGTTCCGTATTCGCGTAAAGCCTCCCCACCACCTCACCCTATCCTTTTAAGCCCTTCTTATTGGCTCTTTGCTTGATCTCTCATATCAAAACCCGCCCTGCCCTTTTTCCCTATATAAGCTCCAACACCCTTGCAATAAACGGAGTTCCGGCTTTGACCACTCTCCTGGCTCGGTGGTGTTCTTTCTCGGCCCCCGGGGAGGAAGGTCCTGGGGGGGAAGGGCCGTGCCAGCGACACTCATCATCCCGCTCAGCCCCACAAGGGACCCCCAGCTGGACCGGGGTCTCTTCCCGCTCGGTTTTGTCGGCCTCTGGCTCAGGGAGGCCCGACAGGAAAAGGCTTGGAAAACCTATTCACTAAAATAATAATGGAAACTTCCCAGGTATAGGAATATAGGGAAAGATACGTATGGACCTTCAGATCCAGGAGGCTCAAAAATCCCCAAACAGATTCAACCCAAAAAGATTATGACCAACTGCCCTGCTGTCAATGAAACATACACAGCCAAACAGCAGGGTGAAAAATAGATTGTGTTTGGTGCCTGACAAAGTGATCACATGATTTCTATTAATTCATTTGATGCTGAAATACTCCTAAGTAGATTTTATTATCCTTGTTTAACAGATAAGGAAACTGAGACTCTGGGGGCTAGAGAAACATGCTCCAATCAAATAGCTAATCACATGCACATATACTGCCCTTATGTTTGTACCTTGTTTTCATACAACTGCATACACTTTTTTGCGTGTGATTATTGCCTAATTGCTTCAGAAATGTTATGGATTCTTCAGTTCCCCAGATTAAAGATGGCAGAGTTGCAATTCAAATATGCCTCTACCTCTTTCCAAAGTTAGCTTTTTTCCCACTATACCAAAGGTCTCAACTGTGGGTACGTGGACTCCTTGAGGAGTCCATAGATTATGTTCAGGAAGCCCAAGCAATTGCATAAAGTACTGCTTACGTATTTCTAATTACACATTTATCTAGGGAGAGAAGCTGGAGATTGTATCAGCTTCTCAAAATGGTCTAAGGCCCCCAAAGACAATGAATGACCATGATTTCATCCCAGTGCTATGTTGGGCTTAGTGCCAATGGCAATACTTCCCTAGGCCCATCCTAGATCGGCCTACCAACATGCAGTTCACTCTCCTCTGGGCTCCCAGAGCACTCTGCACTTTCCTAAAGCCCTCATATTACAACTTGCTTTGTTGTTATTTAATGTACATGTCTTACTTGCCCTGCTAGATGGAAGTTTCTTCCAGGCAGGGCACATACTTTTCCAACATTGTCTCTCTCAAAGCTCTAGCATAATACTATGCATATAATAGGTCCTTGGCAAAGGTCAAATGAGGTTGATTTACTGAGTTAGTGACTCATTGGTACTTATCAAAACTGTTCCTACTCCCCCTCTTGCTCTTTGGTCATCTAATTCCTCTCACCTAGAGGGCTCATCTCCCCAAATCCTGGGCTTGTTTCTGGCCAGACAAAGGGCCCTCATCTTTAACAAAGACATGCACATATAATGCCCTTATATTTGTACCTTGTTTTCACACAACTGCATACACGTTTTTGTGTGTGATTATTGCCTAATTGCTTCAGAAATGCTATGGATTCTTCAGTTCTCCAGGGGATTCATTCACTTACTCAGCACATGTTTAATGAGCGCTTACTCTGCACCAGCTACTGTGACTGGAATTGGCAAAAATCCAGTCATCTCTTCTAACATTTTTGGATCCCCCATAAAAATTAAAACTACATTATGCATGTAGGTGTGCTCAATACATAATAAATGAATGAATAAATATCAACCTTATCTTGAGATTGCTTTTGTTTTTCATAATGGCTCAGGACAGGCTAGTTTTATTCCTTCCATCTTTAGAAACATTGATTTTCTTGGAGACTATGATGCTTATTCAGAATTATAGCATTTAGTAAGCTTATAAACTACTTTCTAATTAATTAACATATTTAAGAAAATAATCACCTATACATTTATATCTGAAATCAGAAGTCAAGTAAACAGTTTTACTAAGAATCTACATATACACTAAAGTAATTGGCTCCTTCCCTGATAAATGGAAGTGTCAAAGCTTGCAGTCCAGTATCATACAACACTGGAATTTTACATACCCAGGGAGGGGACAGGGATGAAAACGAAAATTTACTTTCAGGAGAATCGGAATAAGCAACAGTGGCCTAGGCTGGTCCAATAGCAATGTGTTTAGACTAGCAACGTGACCGGGTAGTGGAGTTTCCATTTGGCATCGCGAATGCAGTAGCAGTCCAGGATGTCACCCAACCAAGTAAAAAACCAACCCCAATCATCTGGGAAGTAATTCTGTCAGTGGCCTTCCATTTTTCAAAAATTTTCCCCCAAATACTACATAAATGAATAATTAAAGAAGCAATTGAAAATAAATATTATGAGTTTTCCTAAACCATGTTCTCAAGGCAGTTTTATCCCATTTAAATTTTGAAGGTAATTATATTGACTATTGCCAGAAAATTAACACTAATTATTAGAATAAATAACACTGTACAAGAGGCAAAGACAAGAATGCATACTGGCTTATATAAAACAGAAAGCACAGCACTATTTCTAGCTCTAAGTACTATACTCTCTAGATTTATGAAGACACAATTTTTAAACATCTATCAGTGAAACCTTTTTGTCCCTGTACCACTTTGACTTTACTATCAGATTGCCATTAAAAAAATAAACAACCATAATCTTTTCTAAGCAGTGATCAAGTATGGTTTTTGTCTGTTTTATTATACAGCTATTTACGCGTATATCGTTATATGGTTTGGAAAGAAATATATTTATGTCTACCTATGTAGATCGCATAATGAAATATGTAGCAGTTAAAACCCACAAACTAAATCTGGTATTTCTTCAGTAATTTATTCCCAGCCCAATATGTCTTTTTATATTCCAAAGCATTGCTATAAAATACATGGAACATTTTAACATGGATTTTGTCTAACTCTATTTCAGAGTTGAACCACTATTGACAGCAACATAGAGTATCTTTTTGTTTTATGTGTGTAGAAGGCATTGACATTCAATCTTTCAATCTTCCCAAATTCTAAAGGCTAATTACAGGAAGATTCAGTAGCACACTGCAGATACAATTTCCTTTCCTTTCCCCCTAGAAGATGAAATGAAAATATTTATGTGGCAGGGAGGCCTTTTCCTTCATAAGTCAAAATATAGAAATTAGATGTTGCTTTTTCATATGGCTAATATGTCTGCTGGACATACGAACTAAGGAACTTTTACCTGTATTTCTGAGCTATGGAAAATGGCCAAGTTCCATGATGCAGTTGATTATTTTTGATGCAAGTGCTCTCAGATGAAAGTTTCACCTCTAAGGAATTTCCCATTCATGAGTAGGGAATGTGAAGCCCAATAGCAAGCTAAAGTGTCTCTATTAAGCCAGTTGGACTGGTTGGTTTTGCAGAATCCTCTCAGAATCAAGATTCTCTTATTGTACAAATTGCTCCACAATCATCACTGCAGTCTTACTGCCACTCACCAGCCCCCAGCCAAAGAAAATACTGACTTGCTTTTCTCAGAATACTGCATTTTCATATCATGTGCATTAGCAGAATATAAGCTGTTCTTTAAGATACTGATTACTTTTTTCTTTTAACTTGATGCCCAGATTTACAAGTGGAGAGCCAAAGCTCAGGTGAGGCCTTTGGTGAGAACTCTTCCTGCCAGGCTTGTATGTTCTCTGTTGCAAAACAGTAGGGTCTCAGCTCCCAAAGTTGCTGTGCGTACAGTAATTTCAATATAAGAAAGTATATAGGAATTACAAAGAGAATTTCAAACAGTTGAGAACAGAGAAGTGCATAAATAAAATCAAGTAAATATACTAAGATCAATTTCCCTCTACTTAAAAAACACAGTTGCAGGGCCGGCCCGGTGGCGCACTGCTACAGTGCACCGCTTGGGAGTGCGACGGTGCTCCTGCCGAGGGTTCGGATCCCACATACAGTCCGTTCCCACTCACTGGCTGAGCGAGGTGCGGGTGCAACACTGAGGGTTGCGATCCCGTTGCCGGCCCCGGTCCGGTACGGGCGCAACACTGAGGGTTGCGATATGTTGCCGGACACAAAAAAAGACAAAAAGGAAAAAAAAAAAAAAAAAAAAAAAAAAAAGGTGCAAA
>NW_007727244.1:203565-258741 GCF_000696425.1 Galeopterus variegatus
AAAAAAAAAAAAAAAAAAAAAAAAAAAAAAAAAAAAAAAAAAACACAGTTGCAATCCCAAGAACTATGGAATGCAAAAATCTTGTACACTCCACTCCACTCCTTTCTCCTGCTTCTACTACTAGGAATTCATTGATCTTAATTGAAAGGCAATGATCATGTCTACCAAATAAAGGCAAGGGAGCTGAGCTGAACAGTTTTTGAGGTAACAATTTATAGACAGCGAGATGTAATAACCCTACACCAACTCCACCAAATCAAAGGATGTGACTTCTTTCTCAATGGTACATCATGAGGAGAAAGAGTTAGGAAGGATCATAGCAAAGTCCATAGCTATCACTACAAAAGAAATTCAATTGAAAAATGTGTTCATTCGACTTCAAAAAATTGCAAAATACAAAGCATAACTTAATAATTAACATAATGCATAACTAACAGAAAATTGTCACTTTCACTCCTGTGATTTCTAAGAAAGTATTTGTCATATATTCTCTAAAGTACTGTAAAATATTTCCGAGGTAAGATCTTTATTTTTAAGTGGTGAACCAAAAAGACCATTTGTAGGAAATAAATCCTTCATTGAAACATAGAACAATAATCATGATTTTTTCATATGTAGCTTTACACAAGAAGCATAGTGCAAAAATTAATCAAATATTATGTAATTTAAAGCCTATAATATGAAAGCATGACAATAAAAGAGATAAAAGGAGAAACTTACCTGCTTTGTGCGGATCAGAGTATCAAAGAAAGGAATCTTGGGTAATGGTGTCATAATCCACAGCTTGCCCAAGGTAGAAACCTCCGTGTCATTTTAGATTTCTCTCTGTTGGCTTTCTCTCAATGGTGCATCTAATTAATCACTGAATCCCATTGAATAAACCTTAAAAATCTATCTTAAAAACAGCCTTAGTTCAAATTGCTAGCATTTCTGGCCTGGAATATTTCAACAGCCTGCTCAATGATCTTTCTGCCTCAAATCTCACAAGCTCTATCATGCTTGCCACTCCCTTTCCCTGACTCCCCTGCCAATCCCACTGCCAACATGACTTTTCTAAAACATCATCAACCATGCTTATACCTTATACATTTTTAACAGTCTAAAGGCTACCCATGACCTGGAGCTAACACCAAGTCCCCAATTTTCCTAACCACTCTTCCTTACTCCCCAAACACAGCTGATTCTTTTGTTTCTCATAAGTCCCAGGAGTCATCAGGCCAATTTACAACCTGACGTGAGCTTACATTGTAAGAAATGCCTGTATTCCCACTTCTTCACCAAGAAAACATCCAGTCATTTTCAAGAGCTGGCACGCAAGCTACTACCATATTGAAAAAGCTTCTAAACACCTCAGACACTCTTAGTCATTCTCTCTCTGCTTCCACAGAATGCCAAACACTCTTCTATTATACTTCACTGTGTTTTTTCTGTTTCTGTGTCCATATCCCCTGAAATAAGCTACTTAAAATAAGGTAACTTGTCATCATCTCAGTTTCCCAGCTCTTAGCATACTGCCTGGCACAAGATGGCACTCAATATAAGATTGATGAATGAATGAATGAATGAATAAAACGAATGGATAAAAAAAAGACATGGGGTCTTATAGGTATTGCCTTCTAAGGAATCTTTCCAACTATGCACACTATAATATTTTCAGAGTTAAAACATCACAATTCATAATATCAGACTCAATGTAAACAAATCAAAATGCTATACTAGTTTTTTTTAATGTTTATCTTTGAGCCAAATCTTGCCCTCTAGTATTGAACAAGACCATTTTCTTCTAGAATTATGAAGGGTGGATTGGAGATTCAGACTGAAGTCTCTGGTGTGGGCCTTTTTTTGCCCATCTGTCTCATTGGGAATGAAGTTAGATCTTCCTGTTTTCTGAAGAATCTTAAGGTCACATTTGTTCAAATAAATAGAGTATAGCTGCACAGAGACAGTTTGGGGGCCTCAACACACAGCACAGAACACTTCATAAGCAAGACACCACTTTGAACAAGTATCCTGGTCTGCATCTCCAGCAAGTTCCCAGGTAAGGTATTTCTGAATGTCCCAGAGGAAACCAGCTTCTCCAGTAAGTTTGCATCAAAGTTGGCACAAATAGGAGATCCTGAGGCAGAGGAAGGTCAAAGAATGTGTTTACTCTAGAGTGAGGGCCATCTCCTTAACCAACTCCAGGAGTCATCATTTATATTGTATTCTGTGTGAATAATGACCCCCAAAACTGTTCAACATGGCAGCTACTTCTCTCTACACCAATCTTTTTGATAAAATTACAACATAATTGTAACATTCTTCCATGATACCCACTTAAAGCAGTGAGTTGTCGTGATACCCTTTTATCACAAGAAGCATTGTTCTTGAAACCCCATCAGTTTCCAAGGATTTATGCAGTCCATTTCAGCAGGCTAGGATATGACCTCCTTTTCTTCCATCAGCACGTGTATTTTTTAAAGCCTTGCTCAACTTCATCTCATCTTTAAAGCCTTAATTAAGTAGATCTTTTCTTCTATCACTCCTTCATTCTTCGTTACCTGAGAACCTAGATATTGCTATGGACGCAGGGCTAAAACTTCAGGAAGTACCAAGAAAGCCAACATTCTCTAGCTTTCTTCCCCAGAAGTCCACTGGCTTTCTCAGGGCCCCCCACCCCCCAGAAAGACACAGTGACATCTGACACATGCATGCATGCACACACAAACACAAACACTCCTACACATCAGTTAGGAAGAGCCTGTAGCCATCAACCCTTTCACTCCACTTAACTCAGTCTCAGGCTATGCAAAAGGACTTGCTATTCCTAAAATCTTAAAAATTCGCACCTCCCAACACCCAAGTCCAATACATACTTTAGTCCTTCTGATCCATACATGATTCCAGAATCCTAACTGGGTTTGGCCTAGGTCCTTCTTCTCCCTAAAATTATATGTTTAAGAAAGCAAAAGACAAAATGACCTTTACCCCATGAGTCACTAAGGAAAAAGAACCTCTTGAACAGAATTTATGATGGTTAGATTGAAAAGTATTTGTAATTGTGGGTGCAAAGCATTCACATCTACCTGTCTGTAATTCTGTGGGAGCCTCTACTCTCCACTGACTGACCTTCCTCCCCTCTCTACTCAAAGCCATCCTCCTTTGTCTAGATCTAGCACAGGGGTCAGAAAACAAAGCTTTACCAGCCCAATGCCTGTTGTATAGCTCGCTGGTTAAAAATGAAAAGATGACTATTTTGTGATATGGAAATATGTGATATTCAAGTTTCAATATCCATATATAAAATTTTATTAGGACACAGCTACACCCATTTATTTAGATACTGCCTATGTCTGTTCGCACACTACAATGTCAGAATTGAGTATTTGTGATGGACAGACTGTATGGCCAATAAAGTGGAAGATATTTACAGAAAAGGTCTGCCCACCAGCTCTAGCTCATAATCAAGTCTACTGATCTGATAAATAATTTTTACTGTATTATTTAATCAGAAGGAAACTTTATACTGACTGCTCTAAAAGATTTCTAAAAATCAGTTTTCCACAATTGTAAACAGTTTACCCACAGCGATTGTATTTCACATAGGTACAGTCAAGTTGAACAGCTTAAAGAGAATTTGACTCAACCATTTAGGACTAACTTGAAGTTGGTCCTCAGATGGGGAATCCCACCTCCTTCCTAAAGACTGGCTTGGGCTTTTCATTATGGACACTGCCTGACCTCCCTGCATTCTCAGCCTGGGAAGTATGAAGAATGATCCCTCTTGTAGTGGGTTGAATAGTGTCCCCCCAAAAAAATTCATGTCCACCCAGAACCTCAGAATGCAAACTTATTTGGAAATATGGTCTTTGCAGATGTAATTGGTTAAGTATCTGGACATAAAATCTTCTGGGATATAGGGTAGGTCCTAAATCCAGTGAGTGGTGTCCTCTAAAGAAGAGGACACAGAGTGGCATAGAGAGAAGAAAGCCATATGAAGGCGGAGGCAGAGATTGCAGTGATGCTACCACAAAACAAGGAATGCTTGGGGCTATCAGAAGTTATTTAAAGGCAAGGGAAGATTCTTCCCTAAACTGTTTTAAAACTGTCTTACTAACATCTTTTTGGACTCTATGACAGAATAAATTTCTCTTGTTTTAAGCCATCCAGTTTGTAACACTTTGTAATTGCATCTACAGGAAACTACTACACCTCCCAGTTCCAGAATCTTGTAAACTCTTCAAAGATCTTTCAGCTATGTAGTTCATTTCACAGTAATTTTATGAAGTAGGCAGCCTATGGATTATCTGCATCCTTTTGCTGTGGGACAGTGAGACTCATCCATTTAGTATCTATGAAAAAAAGTCAGGGGCCAGCCCGGTGGCGCACTGCTATAGTGCGCCACTTGGGAAGCACGGTGGCGCTCCTGCCGAGGGTTCGGATCCCGCGTACAGACTGGCCGCTCACTGGCTGAGCGAGGGGTGGGAGCAGCACCGAGGGTTGCGATCCCGTGGCCGGTCCCGGTCCGGTACGGGCGCGACACTGAGGTTTGCGATCCGTTGCCGGTCACGAAAAAAGACAAAAAGGAAAAAAAAAGAAACCGGTCCCGGTCCGGTACGGGCGCGACACTGAGGTTTGCGATCCGTTGCCGGTCACGAAAAAAGACAAAAAGGAAAAAAAAAGAAACCGGTCCCGGTCCGGTACGGGCGCGACACTGAGGTTTGCGATCCGTTGCCGGTCACGAAAAAAGACAAAAAGGAAAAAAAAAGAAAAGAAAAAAAGAAAAAAAGTCAGGGATCCTGCCTTCTCTTTGCTAACTACTTTTGTTATTTGATGATCCTAAGTGAATTTTAAAATTAATCTATTTTGGAGAGGCTCAAACATTTGAGAGAAGTCTTAATCCATCTATAGCAATTATTTTCATGTCCACTTTTTACTGACCTCTCATTTACATCTAGCGTTTATACTGAGGGTGGTTGTGTTTCATCTACAGATATCCAGATTTTAGTTGTGTTGTCTGAGCATCCTGCTAAAGTCATCCCACCAAAGAGACAAAAACTCAGAACTTTATGAACCAAGAAAAGGTCCTCTAACAAGTTGTGTCATATGTTACTCATTTAGGAATATTGCAAAAACACTACTTCTCACCATACTTGCAAATGAAAAACACATGACTGTAACCTGTAATACCACAGGAAAAAATTGTTCTTCTGGTGTATTTGGCCCCAGACTTTTGAAACATGAACCCAGTAAGGGAATTTTAACTTAAGTTAGATTCAGCTCATTATTCTCTTGCCCCTTATGTGAGAGTAGAGAAGCTACTTTTAGAAAATTAACCCATACTTATACAGCAGCACATTGTACACCATGTGCCATTGCGGAAATGGCACTGAAGACCTGGATTCTAGTCCCAATATGGCCACTTGTTGACTGTGTGACTTTATGCAAGTCTCTCTGAGATTATGTTTCTACATCTGTAAAAAGGAAATGATAATCCCAGAACCTGTTAGGATGGGATCAAAATACGATAACATATGTGAAGGCAACTGTAAACTGTAAAGATAAGAGGTTTGTTGTTATTTTCACTTATATTATGAACTGTATTTAGTAGTCAAAGCACAGTACATTTTTAAATGATGGTTAATTAAAGATTGTTCGTGTTCACATCAATTAAAAAAATACTAAACAGACTTACAATACCCATAAAGAGTTTTATAACTCACCCCAAAGCTCTTTGCATTTACTATTTGAATTGATTCAATATGGTTATCAACCTGCCAATTTTTCTTATTCTTTAGTGCAGAATAAGAACAGTCTTTTTTTTTTTTATGAGTGCCTCAGAATGTACTGAACTGATTGATATATCCAGTGATAACAGGATGATTTGGAACAAAAGTTTATCACTTTACTGCATACTGAATCTGTCAAAATATTTTCCTAGAAGCAATGTGAAAACAGAAGTTCTCATTTTTCATTATTTTAGTAAGTGGTGACAAAAGGATTAGGAGGCTATTTGCTGAGTCCACAGCTTGGTACTTTCTGGTGAAATGCAGCATAGAGCTGTTATCTTTTTTTTTTTTTAATAGAAGTTGAAATAATATAGTACTCCAGGATGAATTGTCAGTCAATCCCTAAAATCCAATTCTAGTTTGCCCATATTTATGTAGTCTTACAAATTCCCATGCTATTTTGAAGGATGGTAGCGAGAAGCGCACAGGCAAGGTGCAGGGTCCTCCATGCTGTTCTAACGTAGATCCTCTTGGAGGGGTATGGGCCAGCCAAGTAATGGCTAGTGCTGTTTTACAAATAAGCTGGGTTTGGGCTTAACTGCAAAGGAGAAGCTCACCCTTAGAGATTTAGAGCTCGAAGAAACCTCACCCACGAGTCTAATCTCCTCATGTGACAAGAGGCCTAGAGAGGTAGAATCACTCAAGTTCATAAATCCAGGACTGAAGGGGAACCCACATCCCAGTATATCTCATCCAAACTATGCTTTGAAATATTCCACACATATCCTCACATAAGGATTTACTTTCAGCTGTCTCATGAACAATCACTAAAATTATTAACAAATAGTAGTGTTTTAAGTTGTATCATTATTAATAATGATGACATAAATTTGTATAAGGTAAGAATTGAAGATTATTTTTGCACAGAATAAGAATAAATCTTTCTTTTGACTTCTTTCCAACAACAACAAAAATTGTTAAAAGCGACAAGAGGTTTCAAAGCAAAGAACACCAAAACGGATGCACTGAAACCGAATACTCTGATACATTTAAAAAGTGGAATGTTGAACTTTGACATTGTTCCAGGATGCTGATTTCTAGCATCACTTGAATACAGCCTTAGAAAAGAAAAACACATTTGAGAAAGATCAGGACTTGAGAAAGCAGGAAGAGGAAGCAGGCATTTCCATACTCTTTAATAAGCCAGTGTTGAGATCTATTGCTCAGTTTGATTAGTGCTAATGAAAAAATAGAGAGGAAAGGGACTCAGCATTACTTTAGAAAGAGCCTTGTGAAAGCATGCTGAGCAAGAGCTGATGTCTACAAGGGAAGAAACGAGATGTTCTTTTCTTGTAAGGGCGTAGAAAACAAACCTGGGAGATCTCAGAGCTTACTTCTTGAATTAGGGAGGGCAACTGGCTTGAAAGACTTCTTAGGTCACCCATGAAGCCAGGGAAAGTGAAGTGTCAAGGTCAGCATCACACTCTAGCTGCCACAATGCCCACTCATTCAAGGTAACTGACAGTCTGGTTTTTGAGCCCTATCTAACTTTGATCCTACAAACCCTCAGCTGCAGACAATATCCACAGCTGAGATATATCCTCAGAATATACCTTGCATTTTTCTCATCTCCCTTTTTTGTATATGCCATTCTCTCCATCCATCACTAATATAGACCTATAAGAACTGCACTCCAGATTCCTCTTGAACTACTGTAATTCCATCCAGTATTCAAGGCCAAGTTCAACATCTGTTTCCTATTCATTCTCTGTGAAACCTTCCCTGGTTACTCCTATGTGTCAATATCTGGTAAATCAGTCTTACTATTGTGAGAATGGTCTCAGCCTCCCCACTTCAGGACACCTTTCTTAATCACTGAAGTATGGAAATCTTAACTGAATCATTTCCTAGAAGCTCTGGCCTCTCTGTTACGAAGGATGCAAGGCTTGGTGTCCCATTTTTATTACTTTCCTTTTCAGATGTTCAGATGGGGCCACTTCATTTTAGCTTAGGGAGGCACTAAAGTCAGGGGGGAAGATGAGGAAGTATGGTAAGGAAAATGAATTTGAATACCAGTGAGATGAAGGAGTTGGAAGAGTTAGTCAAAAAGCATAAACAGAAAGCCACTACCAGGGTATAGACTAGTAGAAGGAAGGGTACAAAGCTTTCTGGATTCCACACATCTACAGAACAAATGCTAAGGTCGAGAGTCTTTCCTGGCACCCTGGAAGTGTCAGGACTTTTGGAGGTGTCTCCATTCATTCTTGATGGGGTTGAAATTAAGCCAGTTATAACCTTGGACTAAATACTATTTTATTTCCATAAGAATGGACAAAAATAAACTTGTGATGTACAACAAGTGAAAATACTTAGCATGAGTTGCACACAGCAGCTGGTTGGCTTTCTGTTCTTTGAAGGAGCTGCCTCTATGATTTCTGTGTAGCTGCATGGACATACCCAGAGCACCAGTGGCAAGAGCCCAGCATTTTCTGCAGGTCTGACACAAGAGAACTGAGCCTACTATCTACCTCAAAATAAATAAAACGAATTATATGCACAGTGTTCACTGCATAGGGTAGAAAGCAAAAAAGGCCAGTCACAAATGTGAGCAATCACTTTTCAGCTGGTTGACAAAGCTAGCCACGAAAATAAGCTAAAGACAAATCCCATATCGGCTCCATTAAAGTTTTGTACAAAACTTAGTTTTGAGGCCATTTGAGGGTCAGATAACCTTAGATCACAGCCAAAGCAGCATGTAAAGCAAATGACCCTTTACGGTGATGGCAGTCCACACATTAGTATTGTACATTCAAAAGCTAATTGACTTAGGATGGAGACACTTAATATGTGACATTGATCCTTTTTTTTTTTCCGTTAAATTTTTATTTTGTCAATATACACTGTATATGATTATTATGGCACATCACCGACACCACCCTCCCTCATTTGCATGCAATTGTTTACTTGCCAAACAATACTAATAACAAATTGCACCCAAATGCAAAGCTATCTGTACTAGCAGATTTTTATCCTAAGGTAAAAATAAACAAAAACATCTGTAATAAAATCACATATAAAGCTACATTTATTAACAAATTAATTTCCTAATAAAACACCATCTGCAAGCAGCCCTCAATTTCCACTTTACATAAATAGGCCTTGTCCTGTTTTCAGATACATTTCCCAGAAAATTCTTCTAAACCCAATTGCAGAACACACCAGCCATTTTTGGGGGGGTTTTGGTTGCTTGAAATGTTAAAAAATCTGTAACATGAAGTTTTGAAACCAACAAATTATTTGTTTAAATGACATGCCTCAATTGAAAAGCTGACCTTTTACAATAAAGTTCATTACACTTCTAGTATTCTTATTATTGATACAGAAATTCTAAGAAGCCTGGAAATGTTTCAAGGATAAGAAATAAAAATTTCCCCACTGTTCAGACAAGTATAAACACATAAACAATCATGGACGCACACACATGCACATTGCATTTCAGTAATAGTTTGTGATTCTCAGATCACAAATGTAATCTTATCTGCTTATTTGTATATCTTAGAATGCTGTTTTTTTTCTGGTCATTTAACCCTTCCCATTCCCCCTCCCCCCAAATGCAAGTCACTAACACGTCAGCCTCCTTTTAGGGTAAGAGGTGAGTATACTCAAAGAAATACTGTGATTGCTCTATGGGTAAGCCTTTTTTGGTAACAACTCAAAATAATGCTACCACTCATAGAAGATGGCTACACTGACTAGGGACCTGCAACCCAGTGCCTGAAACTCTAGGCGCCAGGAACTGGGGCTGAATTCTAATGTTAAGTGCTTTTGAAAAGTGCATCAAGATTTAATAGGGTGAATTTTCAGACTTGGTCAGAGTTTCAGCCACATAAATTCCATTAGGTTCAAAGCTCCATAATGCTCCACCCTGTCTATATTTATGCCCACATTTTAATCTACACTTTTCTAAGCTCTCTTGTTGGGCTACCTAACCTCTAATTTCTTTTCCTCCTATTTTTTGTTTTCACATTACCCTTAAATTCTGTATATTCCCCTGACTTCAGGGCTCTAAGCTTCTCTCTACCCCTCTTTCAAATCCTTCCTTAAGAACTGTATTTAAAAATAATTACTTTCTTCAGTGATCTCTCATCATGACTTTATTGCACCTGACCCATTTTTCATGCAAAGCTCTGCCAAAGTCTATTTGTACCATCACCAAAGGCTGCATGCACATGGCCTGTTCCTTCGATACTCATCTCCAGAGCTGATGACAGCTCAGACTCTCTTTGAAAACACACCTCTTATTGGGTATGCCAGAACACTGACTGAAAGCACAGAGTCATTTCAGAATCTGGGTCAGCCATTTTGTGAATGTATGAGAGAGAGTATTACAACAGAGCAGATCTCATTGGGTCTGTGACTTGTCACTCTGCTAATGAGGTATGGAAATGGACTGATGGAACGCTTTATGGGGCACTGCTATTTCCAGACCAGTCCCAAGTGATGACACTGCTGTATAAGGAGGGAACAAGAGCAGATACCAGTGAAAGCGAAGGGACAAGAATGACATCCCAACCTCCTATTATAGTCCTCCTCTTTCAAAGCAGATCTCTTTTTAATTTTTAAGTATTAAAACCCTATATTAAGCCATCCAGGAGAAATTAGTATCAGGACTTTTCAATAACTGTATAGGAGTAGAGCAGAGTAAGACACAGGCAGACAGAGAACAGTTAAAGATACATAACAAAGGATGAATTTTCTAGCAATTGTTTACCTTTGTTCATGTTATTTGATTAACATAATGGCTTAGAAAATGTAATCAAGCAACAATTTTTGAAACTCCTTCATTCAACAAACATTTATTGAATATCTACTATGTACCAGGCTTTTGCTTGGCACTTGGGATACAAAGAAGAATGAGGCATTCCTTGCCCTCAAGGAGCTCACAGTCTAGTAGAGGAGACAAACACAAAACTGAATAACTATACAGTCAAGATGTATAAAAGGTGCCAGAGAAGCCCAGAGAAAGTGGGTTATAATTATGTTGGAGGATCGGGTTAGCTTTCACAGAGAAGGTGACAACTGAGCAGACCAGAAGGAGAAACAGGACTTGATCAAGAAGACAAAAGAGGATGGGGAAAGACATTCTAGGCTAAGAGGACAGGAGGGAATAAAGCAAGGAAGCATGATAAAGCATGACATGATGGAGAACCATGGCAGTTCCATATGGCTGGGATTTGCTTGTGAAGAAGTGGTGAAATATGAGGCCAGAAAAAGAGTATGAAACCAGAGAGAGTGGAGCCTGGTATGTGGGACTAAGAGATCTGCACATTTGCCTGGAAGTGATGAGAAGGCATTGAAGAATCAAAAGCAGAGAGTGACATGGTCAGATCTGCCTGTTAGATCAGCCTGTATGGAGGATGGTTTAAAAGAGAGATGAGACGAGAGGCAGGGAGACCAGCTAGGAGGGCCTGTCATAGCTGTCCAGGTGTGAGATGCTTGTGTGAGTTTCAAAGGCTGTGAGAGTAGAGAAGAGGTGACAGATTGGAGAGATATTTAGGAGGAAGCTTGACAAGACTTAATGAATGATGATACAAAAAGCCTCAGAAATGAAACAATATTTAAAAACACACATCCAGAAAATACAGCCAATAGCTCCAGGCCTCCCTTCTTTTGTATTCCCATGGTCGTCTGAAATTACTGCATCTGCTGAGGATGAACAAAGGAAGAAGAGCCAGAGGGCACATGCAGGTAGACTTCTCTAATTCAGACACCACTAACTTGGAATCTGCAACAATTCACACAGACTGCCTGTCAGTCCTATTGAGTGAGGATGTCAACCTACTTTCTTCTTTGTGTTTTTTTTTTCAAGCCTTTAGTCACCAGTAACAGGAATCCAATCTAAAAGCAGTGGCTTCTTCCAGTCAAGCACTTGAGGTGCAGTACGCAGTCACTTACATGGTGGTGCCTGCAGGGCAGCCCCATACATGTCCCCCACCCAGGGGCCACAGTCTGGAATCCAATCATTAGCGATTCATTTCTTTGTGAGAGGTTTTGGTCCCTCTCAACTTCTCTTTTACAAGGCAATGATTCCTGAGATAGGTAGAATATTTAGTCATTCTAAACCCAGTGAGATTTTGGTTGATCAAAATGCGTTTTGCTTTGACAGAATGGATGGAAGTATTATAAGAGGGCTATGTAGGTACCTGTAGAAGAAGGTGATGCAGAAGGGAAGACTGAGGGATATGGAAGATAACATTAAGATCTTGCCAAGGAATGGCCCTGCGAGCACTCAAGAAACTAAGATTCTTAAAAAATGCCTTCCACTTCAGGTTCCAGCAAATGTCACTTGTATATTCTTGTAACTTAAGGAAATTCCTTGATTTATGTTTAGGACATGCTATTGGCTAGTGAAGGCCTATGGTGACTCAGAATATTTTCATAAACCTCACTACTTATAACCAATTAAAACCCTAAATGTTTTTAATTTTTATATAACATTACCACAAAAGCATTGAAACTATTCTATAACTCCAACTTTTCATTCACTCAGACCGACCTTGTCTTTTGTCATTCCAAATAATGAAGCTTCTACTGCATTTGCAAAGTCTTAATCAGTCATGTCACAAGTGACAGAAGATCAAGTATCAGACTCTGACCTTGAAGAGTCTCATGTACGGCTCAGTAAGGTAAATAGGAGCTGCTTGTGAATACTTGATTATAGAGGTTAGAGCAGTGAATTTTTTTTAAAAAAAAAGAAAGAAAGAAAACAAAACTTTAAAAATTACTTACTTCACTTGTTTGGAGAATCGTGAACTTTGGCAGTTTAGTCTTTGAATTGGCTGCACTGGGTTTTCCATCCAGGAGTGATCCAAATGACAGATTCCCAAAGCTGTTCTCAAACTCGATTGAAGGCTTCAGCGTTGGAGAGATGTCTGGTGCCTGATCTTGGCCATCCATGGGTCTTACATATGCTGTTGGCTTTTGCTGCCCCATGCTTGTTTTGCAGTAAATCCCTGGTGGGAAGTTTTGAACAGAAAGGCCACTGCTGGGAGCTAACAAGGAGGAAGCAACTAAGGGAGAACCAGGAGCTTGCACTGTAAATTCAGATTCTTCCGGTGAGTTGGATTGAAATATTTCTTTAAAAGCATCTTCTCCACTTGGCTTAGGGTTGCTGTCTTCCTTTGCAGATAGGTTAGACTCTTCGACTGCTCCAATTTGGGGCTGTTCAGCGGGGTAGACAAAGAAGTCTTCAAGTCTGGCTTGAGGCTGGTCCTGTGTGGAAGTCTGCATCTTGTTTGGCTGACTACTGGCCTGGCTTGCTGGTAGAGTGCTTGTGTTATGACAGTCTCGTGGCCACTCAGGTTTTGGTTTTCTGTTGCTGTGTATTAGAGTTGAATTCAGTATCACGACAGAAGGTGGAGGCATTGGTGTCGAGAGGTGGGTATTATCCTGGTGCGGAGGGATCATTCGGTTCTTTTGTTCTGGAAAAAAGGTTGGTTCATTTTTGTTGATGGGAGTCTGGGGCACAGAATTCTTTGGGATTCCCACTAGATGATTCTGATTAGAATGATTAGTTAGCAAATCCTTCATTTCATCATAGTTTCCAAGCGTGTTCTGGACTCGGTTGGCAAGTGCATCACCTTTGTTTGTCTAAAATAACAAAAAGATGGGGGTGGGAGGAGAGAGAATGAATAGGTTTGTGTTTCCTAATGTTAATGTTTTAAACAGATGTTCTAAGTTGACTAGCATATAGGGTTCTTTCAAATTGTCATGCTGCCATATAATTTCATACTTTTCATGTGCTATGTAAGAAAAAAAATCAATAACTTTATTGAAAGAGACTCTTGGAATGAGCAAGTATGATTAACATTTGTCTACTCCTTCACCTGTCCTCAAACATGCTCATTGGGAGAAAATTTTAAATTGCCTCATTTACTAATTTTATTAGAAAAATAAATAATATATTTTTACATCAGATGAGCTGAATTGTTACATTCTACATTGTGATTAACAACTTTTGTGTACTGATCACTGGAATTATAAAGGGTGTTCAACTTATATATGTTTTTGATACATCAGCCTTTGCACTACATTATACTAGGGAAAAGGCTTAGCCCATTGGATAAGGAAGTCAGTTAAATTGTGCTATCATGACTATACTGTTTAGAAAATGCACGGGATTAAACAACAGCTAATTGAGCTAACTTACGACTAAAGTGAATCTAATTCCTTTTAAACAAACAAACTGTATAAATTAATGGTGTCTGCCTACATATTCTGGGGGTGAGTGTGTTTATATATTGATGATTCATACTCGTTTACTTCGAAATGGTGCAATTGTTCATCAACAGTGACTCAACCTCTCCTGTGTGTTTTCAGTGATTTAGATAAATTTATTCAAGAATTTAAACTGCTGCTTAAGAAGTAAATCAAAACAAAGTAGTCTTTTCACAGTGATGTTAGCCTAATGTGTAGGAGTTACAGAGGCAACCAAATAATTCTATGGACAGCCAACATACGAGCTACACCATCCCCTTGTAGGATATACTAATCCCATTAAAATGGCTGTGACCGCTTTTAATATAATTAAGCTTCTGCATGGGTTTTTGCAGTATAGAAAGAAAAGCTTTCATGACTAAAAAATGGTGGGTAGCTGTATACTTGGAAATGACTTTGATGAAAGCTTGGCTGTTCATCCTCAAAACTGACTTTTATTATTTTCTTTACATGCCAAGGAGATTATCAAAACAAGCTGCTGAATTCAGAAGGGCAAATGACTTCTTTGTGCCTAGAAGTTTCTTCCTGCACTATCCTGCACTTTCTGCATGATCCTGGCCCAAGATATTGAAATGAAAAAAGGCCACCAGTATCCACGGAGCCATCTGGCAAGTGGGCCACTGGATGATGAAGACACCACTCTAGGTGGCCTTCAGGTCCCAGGCACCATAGGCAAGCTCTCCGTGTACAGGAGGAGGTGACCACCTCCCCGTTGGTACACTCTCTACTGAAGATAGATGATTAACATCTAAGGTTTCTCACGTGCCCTTAACACAGCCCAGTCTCCTGGTGCACACAGGGAGTATACCTGTCCAAGTCTGGCATCTCATTCTAAACCTAGTTAGGTTGTATGCTTGTGTGCTGTTCTCTGTATGTGAAGATGGGAGAATATGTGGATGGATAGAAGGTGAAGTGCCGGAAATGGATGAAATCACCCAGGGAAAGAAAATGTAGAATGAGAAGATTGGGCTTTGGAGAGAACCCTGTAAAACATCAACCTTTAAGAGATGGACAGAAGAAGAGGAACCAGCAAAAGATACCAAGAAGGAATAATCAATCAGAGAAAGAATCAAACCAGAAACCTTGGCCTTATTATTAGCACAATCTCCACATACTGTGTAAAGTATTTAACTCATACCATGTGGGAAATCATGTAAGACACTTCCAAAGAAATGAGGCAGTTAGAGGAATATGAATTTCAAAGATTAAGGAAAAGTATGCTTAATATAACTAAGGGAGCTCTGTGGGGGGTTGGAGAACTTTAGAAATCAAATAAATATGTGTCAATTTCGGTTCGCTTATGCTCCAGAACATCCTATATTGCATCATATGCAATCTTGGTGCTGAAGTAGTGATTAAACAATTAACATTCCATATAATCCTCAGCTGAATAATTGCTGCATTTTCAGAAGTACACTTGAAAGACATATTTAAAAGACATAAAGGCGTAGAAATCACATTTATTCCGTAAAAGTCCCTAGGTTTGTCATTTTTAATGGCAAAAATTACTTTTTAGCAAAGGCAAGAATAAACTCTTTGTATACAGTAATCTCCTTCAACCAAGTGGCACAATGAACCATTTGGGCAGCAGCCAAAACCAGTCTCTCTATTCAATTCTTAAATCTAAAACAAAGGAATTTCATTGTGCTGAGGATCCAGAAGGAATTTGATGCAAGCTTTAAACATTTGCAGGGTTCCTCTGGCCCCTCAAACAGATTATCTCTTGGGTCATATGATTGTCTAATGAACACCAGTACCTGGCTCTATTCAAGGATCTGACCCAACAAGGGGAAACAACACCATTTCACTTCCCATTTGAAATGCCTTAATTTTACTACCTGGCTTTCATTCACACAGAGTTCTACAGAATCAGAACCTTGGTCCTAGCTGTCGCAGAGACCACCAAAACACCTCAATGCCCTAAGGAGTTATTCCACTTTCTCTAGGCCAAAATCATCAGGACCCAAGAATCTCAAGGCTCATTTGCTTACAAGCAAGCTAGTCACGTTCCTGTCCTTGTTTGAGCAGTAAAGAGAATAGACATATTCCTCTTGTCCTCAGTGGGTAGAAACTTGTCTAGTTTTTAATGTCTCTTCTTTTACATTTATTGTTATAATGGTCTGGGTTCCTGATGCATGTTTAGATTTTTTTCCGTGTATAGACTTTAAAATATGTTTGAAATTAGGAGAACTTCTAAACTGGCTAATGTCTAAAACCGTATCTACATGAATAAAATAAGAGGAAAATTGAAATTTCTCTCAAGTCAAGAAAATCAACTTCCTACTACATAGTGTATATTAAAGTCATAATTTCTTTCCCTGAATAAAACTATGAGCTCTTGAAGTTCAGAGATCACCTTTTATTCATGCTTATATCTCTGAGACTTAGTACCACGTCTCGTGCATGTTAAATACTCAATAAACTGTTGCTGAATTGAACAGAACCAGATTGTAATTCATACTCTACCTATACCAAAATAAAGGATTTGCAATGTCTTGGAGTAAAAGGTACATAAATAGAAAGGCAAAAGTCAGGCCAACTTGGTTGCTATGACTGAATATTAAATTTAACTTTGAGCTTCCTGGTAGCTAAGACAAGAAGGAAAGGCTCATAGGTTATAGAATTCTCTTTGTCTGATGGAAGGAAGCATAACTCACTTTGTTAAATCAGACAAATGGTTGCCTGATACTAATAAGCTAAAAGGAATTCCTCTCATTGGTTCCTTCACAAAAACCTTTGAGCAATAAAACAAACATTTTTTTTCAGCACCAATTTTCCAGAAGATGCAAAGATGTTCTTCACATGGCTTTTTCTTTTGAGGACCAAAGGGCAAGAGCATTACATTAAAGTCTAAGTCAGTGCAAGACTGTCTGCACACAGAGTTAGGGGTCTAGACCAATACTGTCCAGGAGTACAGTTTTGTTGTGCACTAATAACATAGGGGTGAAGCTGTGATAACCTGGAGGACTGGAGGGATGTCATCTCCCTTAGACTAGCTTCCTCACAGAGCAAAGATCTCAGAAGGACTTGTGACAGGAACTGCATAGCAGGCAGCTCAAGGTAGAGTTCACTGGCGACACTTTTTGAGATGCTGATTGAAGGAAGATCCATATGCTTTGCATAACAGACATGCTGTGGCTACAAGTAGGAATTACCATGGTCATTCATAATACAAAAATTGGTAAACTCAAAACACTCATGAGGCAGGGTTTGGCACAGAGGACACACAGACACATAGCCTCAAGAAGTCCACCATTCAACAATATCAAATAATTAACAGTCCAGTCCAAGTCACCAGAGTAAACTCTCTGCCTTTCTGGAAGGTGGGAAACTGTCAACCAGTGTTTAAATTTCTCAAGATGTAGATATGAGATCCACTGGGTAGAAAATCCCATGGGGCTGAAATACGTTTACATACATCTACACAATGTACTCTCATACACCATAGCAACTTCTGATTCCCCCTCGAGAGTCTTAGTAATCCTATTAAGGAGTGAGGTATCCTTGGCAATCATGATCGAACATTATAAACATGGCAAAAATGAAATTTAGCCATTTCAATCAATTATAGCCTCTTTCAATTTGGCCAATTCTTTACTTCTCACATTAGATAATAAGTAGATTCCTTAAAGGTAACCTTTGCAGCCATTATTTTCGAAGTAATCACAATTTCTCTATTATCAAGGAAATGCATTTTCCAAGTATTTTCAGGCATAAATTACATGTCTGGTTTGTGGCTCATGACTAACAGCACTGCTTCATTTAAGCTTTTTGCCGCTCATTACTTCAGGAAATGCAAACTTCCCTCAGTTTGCTTCTAATACTATCTACAAATCACTAATATAATTTCATTGCAAGACTAATGTGCTAGAAGGCTATTGTACCATAGTATTTCTTTTTAATAAAAGTAGCAAAGTAATATAAGTTTTAAAGTTCATTTTTTCTTTTATTTTATCATGGCTACAGTATGTAATTTAAGAATTTTTTTCTAATTCTAATATTTATACAGTTAGTCTCTCTAAGCTCTAAGTTGCTATTTTTTTCTTTACTATAATTATAATAACGATGATACCTTGAATTTTTATAGAACTTTACAGATTTCAAAGCAAGGTATCCCAGGTTCTTTCATATAATCCTTATTCTAATAATAATAATAATAATAGTAACATTTTATAGCTCTTCACAGGTAAACAAGAATGATTCACTTCAGGAAGGAGGAAACTATGGATCAGAGAAATGAAGTTTCTTCGCCATAGTCACCCACAGCAAGTAAGCTCAGCAAATCTTTTGACTTCCTGTGAGAAGATAAACAACTTCCTGTTACAGATACAGAATCACACAGACCTGGATGCAAAATCTAGATTCACCATGTAGAAGGATATAAAGCTGCAGAGAAGGCACCTCACTTCTCTGAGTTAAATTTCCTCATGGGAAACATATCGAAAATGCATAATCCAGTTGTCATAAGGACCAAATGACCATGTACATGAAATCCTGGCATACTGCCTGGCACATGGTATGCACTTGGTACATGCCAGTTCCTTACCAATCTTTTCACAATAACCTAGACATGTTAAATGGCTTCCTATTTTTCAGTTACTCTTGAAGACACTCTTCTCAACAGCATGGCACAAACTCAGATTTGAAAATTATGAGCTACAAAAGCAGTCCCAGAGAGACATTCCCCACCAACAACCAAATCTGGGGATGGTCAACAATTTTTCTATTCTGGGAGTGGTAGAGGCAAAGCAAAGAAGGGAAAGAAATAAGCCAAGAACATAAGAGATCACCATTCTTCTTTCTGCCAAGAAAGGGCTGTAGGTCCTAGCGACCAGTGTTCACATTGGCTAGTTTACAAACCACTGACACTCTGGGACAAGTGATCAGGTCGTGTTTTGAGCTTTGGGATAGCAAGAAGTTTCCTGAAAGTCTTTATCTACCACCGAGAATTTTGATTTTTTAATTTGATAAGTATTCCCACTACAACCCTGGGAAAGAGTTGTGGTATCTCTTCATTTCTACCAATCCATTCTGAGCCAGCTGTAAGACTCCAATTGCCACTGGGATGCCCAGTTACTCCAAGGATGTCCACCCCATTCTCAGTCTGGGGAGACTTTGGAGATGCACATCAGTTCTAGTATCATAATATGGGGAAAAGGAGATGCATATTCCTCAGTGGTTTCCCAGGGAACCCTGAACACGGACACACCACAAGATGAACCAATCATCAAAGCAAGGGTGAAAGAAAATGAATTACTAAGTCACCAAATATTATTATTCCTTTCCTTCATAGTTTTGACACAAGAACAAAGGCTCTTCTCCATTAATAAGCACAAAGGGAACAAGCTACAAATCACGCAACAGGCCTGGCCCTGCATTAGAATAAATAAATGTTCCCATCTCTGTCTCTACCTGATGTACACTTGTAGTATCAAGACAGATGGCATTTGAAAACTTCTGACAGTATTGATAACAGGGTATTTTTTTTTCAACTGCCTACATCTAAAAACAAAAATGCATCTATATGACAGGTCTTGTTATTAAGAGATGGCATTTAAATTAAACAAACAAGACTATTCATTCACCATGACTTAAAATTATGAAAGGAGAATAAACCAAGAGTTCTTCACTTCATAGTAGTGTTGAGGACAGAGTGAACATTGAATTTTAAGAATAAAACCATGATAAAAGCTAATTTTTCTAACCGATTCAAATATTAGTTGTAAAACTCATCTGGTTGTTCCTCCATCACCTCGAGAAAGGACAACACACCTGTCATCCTTTGACCTCTCCTCCATTTCTGGAGAAAAAGGAAGCCATGACTTCTTACTCTACCCTCAATCTTCCTTCCACTCTCCTGCTGTTTTCTCATTCTATTGTTCCGTCTTCACTTTCCTCCCTATGGCTCATAATTCTTCACATGCCCTCCAACCCATATATTTTTAATCTCCTCTGGGAACTTGCATCACTCAGCATCACTTCTCTTTCCCCTATCTTCCACCTTCTCCTTCTACCTGATGTTAGTTTCTTTCTGTCTATCTCTAAAGGTGTACACATTTCTCTCACTTTAAAGAAAAAAAGCTTCCCTCCATGCAATTTCTTCCTTTACTTTGTAACTTACCTTCCTTCCTTTCTTCATCCACGCAAAACCTCTCTGCAAGATCAAGTCTACAGTGACTGCTTCTCTTTCTTTACTTATGCAATTCCCATTTACTCTCTAACCCCTGGCAATTTGGCTTCCCCCAATGACCACCACCACCATCAGCAAATAAAACAACTCTCCCTAAGGTCACTAATTACCCCCAACTGCCAAATCCAACAGCCAATTTATAGTTCTTACATTTCCTGACCTCTTTGAGGCATTTACCTAGAAAATCCTTCCTCCAAAAAAATCCTTTGTTCCTTTTCTACTGAATATTTCTTTCCTAGTTCTCTTTTTACTGCTCTGATCATTCCTTTTTTAGTTTCCTTTCCTGGCTTCAGCGTTCACCACCTTGTTTAATGTTCAATGCTGCTACTTCCCAGAATTCTCTTTTAGTCCCTCTTCTTACTCCATAATCCCCGTGATGGTATTCATTCTAACAGCTTCCACTGCCACCTAGATGACGATAACCGCTAAATCTCTCTCTTGGGATCCAGAATCATGTATCCAATGCCTGCTGGATATCTCTCCCTTGCTATCTCACTGGCACCTCAAAGCCACCGTGCTTGAAACTGAATTAATTATTTTTTCTCTACAATGACCAACCCCATTCTCCTCCCTTAAATTCTTTCTGCCATAAGCTCCCCTTAACAACTATAATAGCTTCTTTATTATCCTCTAGTTTCTTCTTCCTCCAATCCACTCTCCACATTGCCCAACATCATCTTTCTAAATTGTACATCTGTCCTGGTCATTCCCTAGCCTAAAAACTTGTAATGTCTTCAATTCATGTACAGAATTGCGTTCAAACTCCTTGGAATGAGGTGTAAAATCTTTGCTGATATTTCCTCTGCCTATTTCTCTAACCATGCAGTCATGCAATCATCACACTTTCAGGATGATCTCTGCCTTGAGACTAAGAATTTCTTGATGGCAAGGATTATGTTCTATTCACCTTTGTACACTAGACTAAGACTGTAACTAGCACATAGCGAACCTTCAATAACCATTTGTTAAACTAATCATATATTTACATATACACATTCAAAGGAAGTATACAAATTAAATCAGTTGAGATAGGAAATTGGTTTTTGTTTGCTTGGTTTGTGTGGGGTTTTTTTGATGGATTATACTATTACTAAAAGACTGAAAACCAGTAGTTTATGCTACCTAAATCCATTTTTCAGGCTTACCAAACTTGAAAGGTACCTGAGTGTCTCAGTGAAGAACTGCTTACTTGTTCTTAACAAGACAGCAAGACGCTGCTCCCACTAGCCACCAATCCAAACAGCTTACATCCTACCCCTAAATAATATTTGTCCTATGCTGTCCTCATTAAAAACTTTCTTTTTCCAGAAGTTGCTGCTCCTTAAATGGTGCTTTTCTAAAATCGCAACTTCTGGAAATTTTCTCTATTGTTGTTTTACTTTTACATCATTTTCGTTTCATTACAGTAAATTACACTGCTACTAAATTTCAATAAAAATCAACCAGCTGCCAGCAATTCAATAAGATTCTTCCATCATAATCTCTTCCCAGTCACCCCCAATCTCCATCTCAAATAGAAAGTTCAGAGGCAGTCATTGTAAAATCAATACTTGTACACATAGCAGTTTGATCATTATTGGAGCTACACACTAGCTAGAATACAACTAGAAAATCAACCTAGCTACACTAACTCCTCTGGTTGAGGCAATCTTCTAACCCATGATTACTAACCCCCAGGAAAAATGATTGGCTTTTTCCTTTATCCTAGAATAATGATTTTCAAAGAGCATTCAAACCACTGAACAGCTGCTAACAGCATCAAATGAAAAAAGGAAAGCAGAGGCCTTGCAATAGATGGCACTGATTGGGAAGAGAAATAGACATATCCATTGACCTTCTGATGAAGTCTTCAGGGGCTGCCTCTCTGATAATCAAAGCAGTGGAAAGTGTCAAGGGGGCATTCCTTGCTGTAGGAAGTGTTGGGCAGTAAGGTGCTCCTTGGAGACAGGAAATCTCACAAGTCTCTTTCAAATCTTACTGTGCTCCCGAAGATGAAATTTATCTCTGAAGACTTCCTCAGAAACTTGCAATTCCCTCCAAATACTACACAAGCGTGCGTGCACACACACACACACACACGTGCGCTCGCGCACACACACACACACACACATGAGTGTACAAGTATATATAACTTGTAAAATATATTCTCCTGGAAATGATTTGGGTGCTTTAAAAATAAATGTTGATTAGTGAGTTCAAAATGTAACAAGCAACCATTTTCCAGAAAGATAAATTACATACATATTCAGCTACCTTGTAGGGCTCCCCAAAAAGATCAAAGCCTGAAGAAAAGAGATCATCTTCTTGTTGGACTTCTTGATTCCTCCGCTCCCATTCCCTTTTTTTAAGTGCACTACGGTCTTGTTCATAGTGACTAATATAAAAAGAAAAAGACAAAAGGGGAAAAGGATTAATTAGCCATGTAAGTCATTTAGATCTCCATTGTTATCAATAAGAAGAAAAAAAAATGCAAATCAATGCTACCCATGTTGATACTGCGTTGAGAGCAGAGAATCCATCTCTTTACTCCCACTGGGGTTAAGATCCTGGTTAGTTCTTTAGACAAAGATGGAAATAGAAACTTGCTTATTAAAAATTGTACTCAGAACCATGCATGTATGGCAGAATCCTCTTCTCTTGTCCTTGTTTAATTATTACAAGCAATTACATACTCTGCAAAAGTCAGTCCACTGCAGAGAGAGGTACTGAATTAAAGTTACATTGTGTTGCCAACTATCTAGGGATAAGAATCCACAGATGTTACAAAGTCACAAGGGAGAGGAATTATCAAAGTATGGAGCTGCAGATAAGCTGGAATTCTGTACTGAGCCCATAGCCAGAGTTAGCCTTTTCCAATCGAAATTACAGGAGAGTTTAAGGACATTATCTTTGGAACTCCAAAAAAAAAAAAAAAAGACTTAATCACCCACACTTCTTTCTGTTGTTGTTTTGGTCTTCCCACAGTTTGCTTTGAAGGTGACTGGAAGCCTTTTGGGGAAACTCTTCACAAAGAAAGGGGTCTGTATTGAATAACAAACTACTAACTAATGATGAAAGAAATGAGGTGTCAAAAGCCTTG
The DNA here is from genome assembly GCF_000696425.1 of Galeopterus variegatus. Taxonomy (NCBI): domain Eukaryota; kingdom Metazoa; phylum Chordata; class Mammalia; order Dermoptera; family Cynocephalidae; genus Galeopterus; species Galeopterus variegatus. The sequence continues at coordinate 226,820 of NW_007727244.1, forward strand.
ACTGACCTTAATGCACGAACCTATTATAAAAACTAAATAACTCTGTGACTCATCCCATTTCAGGCTTTTCCACTGGAGAATCAAAAGCTTTCAGACAACTTTTAAGATTTATTCTGGGCCCTTGGGTTATATAGAATAGAATGTGTCCTTAATAAGAAAACGATTATTTTCTTCATCATGCAAGACTGTGCAAATTAAATCATAATCTGTAAGTCTTACAGTGGTATATTTTATTTTGTTCATTTTTTTTCCTGCTTTGATGTTAACCTTACCCAAAGTGAGTACATATACACTGGGCAGATTTTAATTATAAAAATGTAAGTAAAATGCCTATCAGGTGCTGTATAAATGTTGGTTTCCTTCCCCATGTTAATATTACCATGTTAAGAATTAATTAGATAATTGATGTGCAAATTAACATAATAGCTAAAGGAATTACAAGACATGAACTAATACAAAAGTACAGCTGACAGGTTTAGAATAAATCCCAAACCTTAATGCCTATCATTGGTAGGCTAGTTTGCACAAGAGTATCATAACTTTAATTTACAAAATAAGAGCCTAGAGTATGAGCTCTCTATGCAGCTTAAAAAGATGTTGATATATCTGGAGTGTACGATGCCACTACGCTTAATCATCCATCTTTCTCTACAGGAATCCTTGAACTGTCAAATTCAAAGTGACTTTGATAGCCTTATCTTCTGGATAAACAGCACTCATTCTCCTTTATAAAATAGTGGCAACACTTATAGAATATTTAAATGCACATTATACTTTCATAATACAAACAATGCCAGATACATAAAAGCCCATTGGGCCACTCATGAGTATGGTCAGCAAATGTTATCATGGTCTGGGAAAAGCAAAGAAAACCTCCAGAGCCCTACTCAAAGCCTGGGCCCCACATCTGGGCCCCAACTGGTCAAGAAAGGTGCCAAGTCTAGAGCCTGGAATCCAGACTATCATTTGTAGTCTCACACACCCTGCACAGGTATTACTTTGTCTAGCATCATCTTTCATTTCCACTCATAAGTTGAGATCGGATCCCCAAACAGTTGTCATGTGTCTCAATGTCTTTATGTTGGAGGCTGATGTGGAATCAACCAGGCGTAGTAACATCTTCAGTCCATTACATGTGGAGCTCAAGACTGTACCTTAACATTACACATCAGCCATGTGTAATCCAAGCCCATCAATTTGTCAAAATGTAAGGAAGGTCAGGGGTGGGGGTGGAGTAACAAATAAAAGCAAAAAGCTGGGGGGGGGGGGTTGCAAAGGAGAAAGACACTTAATTTCTTTGCCTTCCATAGCAGATGATTCTCCACACACAAACAAAAACCAAAGTCTCCTGCTTCCAAGTAATGTGAGCAAGATGTCAGTTCTCTAGCTATCTGTTCGTTTCATGCACCTGACAGCTCAGAATGACAGGCCCATAGATCACATTTAATTCTCCCACAGAGAGAACTGAAGTGCTTTGGTCCCTTGGCTTTGCAAACTACAACCCTTCTCCTCTGAGGGAAAGATATAATTAAAACTCCGAAGGAAAAAAAAAAAAAAGAAAAGAAAACAAAAGAAAACGTGCTTCAACTTGAATGACAACCCTTCAAGCGGCCAGGAGTAAGGGCACTTTCGGTGCTTTACACCCAGCTTTGATTTGTTAGGAGGCTCTTGGCTGCATTTTCACATCAGTTCATTAGCTACCAAATTCCAGACACAAATTTGAATAGCAGATTGAGCGTGCACACAGGTGTTATCTATTGCAAGCAAAACTGCCTGCTGCATTTTTTAACACATATAACAAAGAACAGTTAATTCTCCTATCTCTGGTAAGAATGAATTTAATCTCCATAGAATTCCAATTCTCTTGGAAGACAACCAAATATCTCCAACTTTTTCCTTTCTCATTCAGCATGGCACTGTATTGAAAGCTTCACATGGTGAGGTCTAATGAGGAATGAACTACATGGTGATGAGGCTCTCAGTGTATAACGTCACTGATTTCTGACTGAAACCAACATTACTAATTTGAAGCACCAGCTAATTAAAACCACAGCTATGTATTTAGCCTCTTGTTATACCTACTGCAGTTTATAATTATGAGGACCTCTTTATCTACTCAATTAAAGTTCTTATAATTCAGGCAGGTTGTGTTTGAACCTGTGAACCCTGCAGAGGCTGCAGGAAAGCATATGTCTGTCCCCTGACGATTTGATGTATCTTTACACTCCCGGGCTTATTTTCCAAGGGAAAAAGGGCTCCATACTCCACAAAGAAATACTCAAGCCAGAAACTGGAATTAATCATCATGTTATTGGTCTAAACAATCCAAGTTTACTCACAGTGATGAGGACAGGATGAATTGGTTCTATCAGCAGGAAAACCCATCTTCATATTGAGATGTTCAGCCAAAAAGCTCAACTCAAGGACTCACCACTCTTCACAAGTTAGAATGTTTTTCCAATTTTTTTTCTCATAGATAGAATAAAATTTGTCACATTATAATGATACAAAAACCACTGACCACTCAAAACCAAATTTACTCTTAATTAACCAAACACTTTTGGTTTCTCTCTCTACAGCCTACATTTCTGGAATGCCTATTTTGCTGACAATCAAACTAGCTGATAGGAAAAGGACAGAAAGAAGAACTAGTTCTATTTAACTACTCTTAATCATGCTGATGCAAGGCGTGATGGTGAGAAGCTTCTCTCTATCATGGGGTTTTTATATTAGCTGTGATGGTACCCAGCTGTGTGCTTCCCTGGCCTCCAGTAACAGAAAAACTGCTCTCATTTACACAGGACAAAACGAAGGTCCTCCTAAAATGAGGGGAGCTGTCCCAAGCCCTCATCAAGCTAGTGGCAAAGGAAGATTTGAATCTGTGTCTCTTCCATCTTCAAGTTCAAGTTCTTTTCCTATTCTCTTCTCAGACACTCTCCTATCCTTGTCCTTAAACGTGATCTTGTATGCCCGTAACTCTCATTTTGCTCATTCGAAGCCCCAGGTATATTCATGAGACAATAAAACCCAGGGCACATGTAGATTTGCTGAGATCTAGAAAGTTCAATTATGCCATCTTCATTAGCTCACAGTGGTAGCCCACTCAGGCTGACAATGCAGTCTAGTCTTTTAGAACAGAGACTGTTAAAGCAGGTAGTTTTGGCAATCATCTATTTGTGGTGCCCTCATTTAACAAATGAGGAAATTGAACTAAAAAAGGTAATGGTGTGTGGCAGGTGTGTGGCAGAGCCAGGAGGATGGAACCCAGACATTCCTGTCCCCAAATCAGCTTTCTTCCCAATATCCATGGTTTGTCCCTTCTGTCTCCATCACACTCCAGAATAAATATGAGTCTTATTTGCACTCCATTGGTCAGCTTTCCTTAGGACTGCATTTTATTAGAAATTGCCAGTAGGGAAAAACTTTAGGAATTTAATTTGGATTTGAACACAGAAAATCCGTAAGTTTCTTTATATCAAAATGTACAGACCCTAAAAGGATTGTAAAAATTAACTTCATCTGTGGGGAAGAGGCTGGGGGAGGGAGAGTAAAAACCAGCTAAAGTCCATGTGGTTTGTATATTTCATGAAGCTTAATAATCATTGTTTATCTCATTTGTTTATTCTACAAAGCTATTGGGGGAAATATTTTTAAAAACCTGATATTTCAAAATGACTATTTTGTTTAAAAATAGTACTAACCAATACAGGATTTACTGTAGTAACAATGTAGATGAAAGTAAATAGTTTAGTCTCACTTGTTTTCTAGTCCAACTACACTAAGCACCTATATCTTGGCTAATATCTTTATAAAAACATCAAAAAGGCATATTTAATTCACCCAAGGGACAAACATAAGCTATAACTCACTCCTTGTGGTTCCCCAGAGTGAATTTCTGCCTTCTATAAAATTCATAGATATTTATCATTATTACATGTTACAGATTTCTAAGTAGTACTTTTTCAATATCTAGTCCTATTTTGAATTTGACACTGATCTAATCTTCACATAGCTTCTATTTGTTAAAAAAGAAAAAAAAATCTCTGCTGTCCAATAGGTTTAAAATCAAGCCCAATTTATGAACTTATTTTATCTGCTAATATCCATATGCACCTAAATATAAAGTACTAAATTCAAAACTATAAAAAGAGCTAAAAATAGGCCGTAATTATTTCATAGATATAGGGAACAAACATGAGATCCTTAGATTTGGAGGTATGAAACATGGAATAAGAGGCAATCTGGCCTTGAAAAGAAATTTCCAAAATCAGTAGAACCTCCTAAATCATATTTGGACAGTGGAACTCATTGAGAACTCTGCATACAACTATTCTCCTCAGCAAATGGACTCTCTCTCCACAAACACTGGCTCTCATGAAAAATAACCAAGATGGCAATGAAAAGGAGAGAAAACACACATGATATTTACTCTAGACATCTGACAGCTGCCTATCTGGCTATTCCAATTTCTTTTGGTCTTAGGGAAATGGGCCAATGCTTATTCTTATGGTGCCCTTAATCTGTGCTTTTTTAAATGATGTAGGCACCAGTACTTCCAGATCTCCTGGTGGAAACAGGCTTAATATTCCAGAGTAGGGGCACCTTGAGGCTACCTAATTCCCTCCACCTCTGAAAATGGAAGCAAAGATTCAGCTCATCAAGAAAGCCTTTCAGGGCCGACCCTGTGGCACACTCGGGAGAGTGCGGCGCTAGGAGCGCAGGGATGCTCCCACCGCAGGTTCGGATCCTATATAGGAATAGGAATGGCCAGTGCACTCACTGGCTGAGCGCGGTGTGGGCGACACCACATCAAGGTTTAAGATCCCCTTACCAGTCATGAAAGACAAAAAAAAAAAAAGAAAAAAAAAGCCTTCCAAATCATATGAGGTCAGGCACACCCTCCCAGAACTACCTCTCCTACACTGTTTCTATCTTACCTGTTCCTCTTCTCTTCTAGTCCTCTCTCTCTCTCTCTCTCTCTCTCTCTCTCAAATTATATCTCAAACAGCTTTATTGAGATATAATGCACATGCCATACAATTACACCCATTTAAAGTGTACAATTCTGGGGCCGGCCCAGTGGCGCACTGCTACAGTGCGCTGCTTGGGAAGCGTGGCGGCGCTCCCGCCAAGGGTTCAGATCCCACATACAGACCGGCCGCTCACTGGCTGGGCGAGGAGCGGGGGCAACACCAAGGGTTGCGATCCCGTTGCCAGTCCCGGTCTGGTACGGGCGCGACACTGAGGGTTGCGATCCGTTGCCGGTCACGAAAAAAGACAAAAAGACAAAATAAATAAATAAATAAAATAAAATAAAATAAAGTGTACAATTATGTGGTTATTAGTATATTCACAGAGTTTTGCAATCATCACCATGACATAATTTTAGAATATTTTCAACTAAAAAAAAAAGACCTGTACCCTTTAGGTGTCACCCTGCCCTGCAGCCCTCCCATCCAGATCAGCCTTAGGCAACCACTAATCTACTTTCTCTCTGAATGCATTTGCCAATCTTAGATACTTCATATGAACAGAATCATATAACTTGTGGTCTTTTGTGCCTGGCTTCTTTCACTTACCATAATGTTTTCAAGGCACAGCCACGTTGTAGCACATATTAGTACCTCATTCATTTTTATAACTGAATAATATCTCACTGTATGGACACTCCTGAAGGTATGTTATGCCATGCTCATTAAGAGGGCTCAGTCTTGTGCATTTACAACGATTTGACTAGGATTCTCTGTGTCTCCTGTTAGATGTTTCACTGCTTAGGATCAGAGGCTCCTAAGTTCACTTACTGCATCTTACAGGTGAACACAAAAAATCTTCCTGTACATAAATAAGCAATGTAAAATGCAGATAGCATGAGGATAGCACTTTTTTTTTCCTTAAGTGTTCGGGTTAGGCTTTGTACAAAATTATTTTGACTGGCCTACCAAACTCCCCAAATGATATTGTAATCTCTGTAACAAATACCAAATACTCAAGCTGCAAAGATTATTTAATACATATAGGAATGGTAGAAAGCCTAGTAAAAAGCTAACCTGATACCAAAGAAACAGATTCTGTTGTTGCCAGGCAGAAAACTTTGAAGAATTCCACATTGTGTCCAGAAATGTCAGTATCTGGATTCAGAAGATTTGGGGTTGGCTCTATCTCCTTCACTTGCAAGTTGCTTGATTATTAATACATTGCTTTACCTTTGTAAGCCTCAGTTTCCTCATTCTTAAAATGGGAATAATCTTTATCTTCTCTCTTCAGGAGGTTAGTATAAGGGTTAAATATGATAGTGGATGAGAAAGGCTTTTTGTAAACTAGTAATGGCTGCTCACATTTAGTGGATGAGATCGATAGCACCTTGATGAATATATGTACACATAGTTTTCACAAGTTCTCTTTACCCTATAAAAATTACAGGAAAATTTCATGATTGCTGAGGTCTAAGGTCTTTCTAGTAACAGACTAGGTAAAGCATTTTTCATTAGATATCCTTTGAAAATTTTTCTCTGTAGACTGAAATATGATCTTTGAGATAGAGGCACCAAATTTGTCAATATATGAACTTAATTCACAAATTAATATTGATCTAAGTTTTAAAATAATAACTTTCTAATTTAAAATCTTTCTAAATATTTCTTCTATAACCTGGTTTTTAATTTTGACTGCCCATGGAAGTCATCCAGGGAAGATTTTATAAATCCCATTTCCCAGGTCACATGTTAGACCAATGGTATCAGAATCTTCCAGGGTGAATCCCAGACATCCCACATAAAACAACTTCTGGTCTTTATAAGTGATATGACCATTCATAGATAAATTTCTTTATTTGACCAATTTGGGCATGCCTAAATCTTATGAACTGAACCTGAAATGATCATATAACTCTTTAACACATAAAGGCAAACCAAGGACCAGGCACTGTTGGGGAACCGATATATTCTATTATGCATAAATCTATATTGCTGATATGTCTTGGGAGAAATGCTTTGAAGGTGAAAGCAGTTATTACAAGAATAGACTTGTCACGCAGAACACCAGTAACACTAGCAGCTGCTATCTGTTGATGTCTTGTTCCATGCCAGGAACTTCTCCAGGCATTATATGAGTATTTTCTTACTTAATCTTCACAAAACCTCTGAAGAGGTACTATCATCCTTAGTTTGCAGATGAGGAAACTGAGACACATGAGACACACGGAGGGGAACATACCCAACACCTTACAATTAGTAAGTGGTGCAAACAGAATAACCGCTGAGGTTGTCAGAATCCAGAGACCACCCTCTTAGAAAAAAGAAGATTGCTGCTCTTCCTCAGAGAAGCACTCACAGGGAGGCATAGCCACAGATTTAGGCTCTGCTCATACAACAGGCACTGTGCAATTGATCCAGGGAGTATACATAAAATCTGAACTCCCTGCAGAATATCTTGGCTTATAAGGGTCTCTTAAAGCATAGTATAGATTCTTCTCAGAACATGAAGCACAGGTAGACATGCAAAGGTATTGATTAGCAGCAGTATTGTAAAAGTGCACTAAAACTCCATTTTTTAGAATATTCCATTTTCATGGAAATGCCACGTTTATATAGAATGAACATGACTCTAGCAATTCAAAGGTTTCCAGCTGCCTGCAGTAGTACTCAGCATATCAACAACTTGCTAGAAGCCTGTTAAAAAGTACTCAAAAAGCAGTCTCTCCAGTGAAATTAAATTCTTTTGTCTTCACACAATGTAACTGTTGGCTGAGAGATATGGTCCAATATCCTTGACTGTTTGAGAAGACTATCTGTCTCCTCAACAAGTATTACTTCTCTCCTCTCACGGGCTGCCCAGAATGTGTCTGGTATGTTCTTCAACCTCATGTCGAGCCTCTCCCTCCCCCTTCCATATACACATATCCCACTACAAGGATACTCCACTGCACAGTAGATAACTAAGGACCCATGAGTTTCTTTTCTACTCTTGAAACATTTGCTTAAGTTACATATCCAATTTCCAGTATTATAGAAAATAATTTTAAAACAAGTTTAATTCTAACCCATTCATTAAAAATGAGAATTCACTTTCACTTTTAATGGCTCATTAACCCATCAGTAACAGAAACCAATTCCTTACAAGCACCTAGCATTCAACATGACCAAACCAAGGGAGCTGTAAACAATTGCACGACTCAGGAGCTTACAAGAATGATATGCACTGTAACGATGAGTAAGCTAACTAGCCTGATCTGACCACCACACATTGTACACAGCTACTGATAGTCAACTTTGTACCCCACGAATATGCATAATAAACTATCTTTCAACAAAATAAAATACTTCCTGAATATTAGTGGCAGCCTTGAACAGATACCACAAATCAAGAAAATACATAAGAAGATAGTGAATATAGTAAATGTATTCATTAGTAGATTTATGGCTTTTGAAAAGGTTCGAAAAATTTAAACTATATAAAAATCAAAATGATATAAAACATTCCCACTTCTACTCTTGTCAGCATCCATCCTCGTCCCCATTGCCCATCAGAGGTAACAATTTTTATTATTTTCTTGTTTCTTCCGGTTTTGTGCAGTATTTCTTCAAGCACTCTTTAGTGTCAACACGAACTTATCTCATGTATAATTCTCTCTCTGAATTAATCACAGTTGATACCAATGCTGAGCTCTAAAGAGCTGCTAGATCTAAATCTTTATTTACTTCAATGCAATGCGAGTATGCTTTCCATAATCAGAAATGGTTCCATGGACCCATGAGACAAGAGGCAGAGAAGTGGCCAACTTTCACAGCTTTGACATTTGTCTTTGTCCTTGTCCTCCATTTCCTCCCCTCCCTTCCTCTCCCCTTCCTCCTCTTCCCCCTCCTCTTCCCCTAGACTTTGGCCTGCCTTTCTGCAGCCTTCCCCAGCCCGCTTGCCCATGCTTGGCTTGGCCCTCTGCTATTGCTGAGTCCATGTCCTGCCCCAATGTGTCCTGGCTTCATCCCATGTGCCACGTCCACAGCTCCAAACCAGTTGCTTTTGCAGCCAACCTACACAGAACAACTCTGTCTTTCGAATTAGGAAAAAGCTACCTGAAGTATTTCCTCTCTATGCCCATTTAATATCAGGAATTCTTTTCTAAATCAAAGTCTTAATATAACCTTCTGGCTTCTCATAAATGACACTTTTAAAAGGTGTTCTATTTATAGTTAGCTATAAGCAAGGCAATTTCAATAACTACTTAATTTAAAACAATATTTTCTCAGAAATAGTATTCTTAATTACTTTTAAACTAAGGAAATTAATGCCCTTAAGGAACAGTTTATAATTGGCAATTTTAAGCTGACTCTGTTCTCAGTCTCACCAAACCCTTTGATCCACGTGCACTCACTAATTTTTACTCAGGCAAATTTAACCCCCTACCTGCTTAACCTTTTGGCTCCTGCCTCTTTCCATGGTGCACCCCTACAGAGCTCTGGCCTAAGCATGAGAGCAGGACAGCAGCAAAGAACCCCCAGGCACAGCGTGCTTCTCCCGCCCTCTGCAAACTGTCACGATGCCAGGCTTGTTTTCTCACGAGGACCTATAGGTGTGACTCTTCCCTGGGTTATACTGTTCCCCCTGTCCTACCAAGGTGCTTGACTAAAACTAGGGTAGCCCCTTGGTGTGAGTTAAATTGTGTTACCCCAAAATTCATACATTGAAGTCCTGACCTCCAGTACCTCAGAATGTGACCTTATTTGGAAACAGGGTCATTGCAAATGTAATTAGTTAAGAGGAAATCATATAGGAGTAGGATAGAGCCCTAATCCTAGAAGACTGGCATCCTTATAAAAAGGAGAAATGTGAACATAGAAAACACTTAGGGAGGATGCCATGTGAAAGTAAAGGCAGAGATCAGGGTGATGATGCTTCTATAAACCAAGGAAAATCAAAGATCTCCAACATAGTACTAGAAACTGGAGGGGAACAGATCTTTCCTTCACAGCTCTCAGAATGAACCAACCCTGCCAACCCCTTGACTTCAGACTTCCAGTTTCCAGAACTGAGAGACAATAAATGTCTATTGTTTGAAACCGCCCAAGTTTGTGGTACGTTGTTATAGCCACACCTAGAAAATAAATGCATCCCCAGACTGCATTTCTGAACCAATTCACAATGAAAACGCCGGGCCTCATCATGGTGAGTGTAGATAATATAGACCTTAGAATTTATCTTTTTTAATGTACATGGCATGCTATTCATTCCTCTCCCTTCTATACCAGCACAGTTCTCCTTTGGCTTTCCATCTCATCCTTCTTTCCTCCTTTCCTGCTCTGACTGAGAGAACTTGTGGGTGTTAAATGAAACTGTCACCAGAGAGGAATAACACATTTCTGCTTTCCATTTATCTGGAAATGTGCCAAGCTCAGTGTTCAGCTCTCAATAAATTTTTTTGACTGAATGAATGAACAAATGACAGGCGAACATATTTTTTTCTGCCCCAGTTCAGTGACAAATGTTGACAAAGATATTAATTAATATATTAGTTAATTTGCCAATTTAATCAACAAACACTTAACTGGATGCCTATGTCATACCAGACACCATGTTTGGTGTTCAGAAAAAAAGAAGATATGATACGAGCTTTCAAGAAATTCGCAGCCCAGAAGGGGAGGCAAATTCATTCCAAAGTAATTATAGGGCAGAGTAATACATGATATAGCTACATACACAAAGTGCCAGGGGAACACTCTGACGTTGGCTTGAGGTGGAAAGCAAAATCAGGCAGCTGTGTTCCAGCTGGGCCTTGAGCAATGGCAGAGTTCACATTCTGCATATCAGGTAGTTCAAGTACACATGAATCAAGTGGCACTAAAGATGATCCCATGGGACAAACATGGAACAGTGAACAAGGGATTAAAGATGAAGCCAAGCTCAGTCCCTCGGATTGTCCATAGGATGTTTGGTGAAATTGGTCTACAATGCTGGCAGGAAAACAATAAGATTTTCTGCTCTTTGGGGAAGCTGGGAAATGAGAAATTGGTCTTTGCAAATGCTTGTATTCAATGGTAAAACCCTAATTTCACTTGAGCTACCAAGTGAGAAGATCCTTGCAGAAAGAAATAGACGGCTGAGATAAGCACGTGAATGGTGCGCTCATAAAGAATAGATGAAATTTTCAAAGGGAAACACTTATTATTTCCTGTATTATAGCACATTGTCTGTCGATATGATTAGTTATCAGTCTCTGTTATCCAAAACTGGTATGAAATAAAGCGTTTACGCAGTTATGCTTCATTGATGTCAGCTAGGGGAGCATGAAAATCTCCATGAAGGTGGGTAATTGATGTGTAAATCAGAGCTCAATCAGTCTGTAATAGAAATGGTCCCACTGAAAATATGCTTGTTGAACACAATCGCATAGAAGCCAGAGGGAGGGAGGGAAAGAGCATAGAAGGCTTATTCATTAAAAATGATAATAACTGGCAATTTGTGCAATTTTCTCTTCAGCAGAGGGCTGCTGTCAGAAATGCTCGCAACCAAGTTGTGACCAATGTATTCCGATAGTTTCCTTCTGTTCTAATGAACTGTTTCTGTTTTATTTAAATGCTTGGAGACCCCGTTGTGGTGTTTAAAAAGCAAATTAAAACAACACATTCATCTTTTGAAACATGACACACGTAAATGATATCAGTGGTAGTAATTTGGTTAAAAATGCTTATTCTAGTTATGCTTGCTATTTTTATTAAAATCCTTCATTTTGCAATTGCTCTCTGAACTGCAGTAAATAAAAAGGAACAACGCCTTGCAATCTTTTAATATTTCGTATTTTAAACAAAAAATAACATTATTACCATTGATCAAATAGCAGCTCCTATTTCTATCATAATAATCATTATTACTAGTACTACTTAAGGTGCCGTGATAGTGTTGGGTGGCAGATCTTTCTTCCCCTTTACTGTCCTCACTGAATAAAGAGAAAGTATTTTCCACCAAATACTGCCACAGTAGGTTTAACAGTCAACATTCTTGACAAGTGATATGAAAAATAAAGCACTAGCTTTTTTTTTTCTTTGTTGGTTTGTTTGTTTGTTTTTGCCTCAATATGAGAGCCAGGTTTATCTTCCCCATCTAGCATGGATCCAGTGGATTTACCACCAGTGTGGAATCCATTCTTGAGTCTTGGCACCACATGCACACACCCCTTACATACAATGAGCACATTGTATGTAGCAGCACAGCAGCAATGGCTCTGCTCCAGAGGTGAGAGGCCTCTGCTTACTTGAAGTCACCAACTCAGTCTTTCATTCAAATTATGTGTGCACTGATTGCTTGTCTCATTATCTAGCGCTGGGCCTTAATCCAAATGTTCTCACTTTGACAAAATGCTTATAGTAATCAGACTAGCAGTGGGTAGTTAAGTTGGTGAGTGGTGCTAGAGGTTGGCTGAGGAGGGTTTGGCCTTATCTGTAATGGTTTAAGGTTTTTTTGTTTTTGGGGGTTTTTTTGTGACTGGTAAGGGGATCGTAACCCTTGGCTTTGTGTCGCCCGCACGGTGCTCAGCCAGTGAGCGCACCGGCCATCCCTATATAGGATCCAAACCCGCGGCCTTGGTGCTCCCAGTGCCGCACTCTCCTGAGTGAGCCACGGGGTCGGCCCAATGGTTTAATGTTTTAAAGATGAGTGCATTCACACATTTTCAATGCCCAGTGCCGCACTCTCCTGAGTGAGCCACGGGGTCGGCCCAATGGTTTAATGTTTTAAAGATGAGTGCATTCACACATTTTCAATGCCATTACAAAATAAATCTGGGGCATATCAGGATTTTAAATGTTGCTTTTCCAAGGAAAAGCAATAGACTCTTACATTTGCATGGTACTTTTCACTTCACTAAGTACTTCCTTACACGAATATGATCTTACCTGAGTCTTGCAACAATCCTGAGAAATAGGCCAAACACTCTACTGAGACCCAGAAGGACTAACTGCTTAGTGCTCACTGTCACTGAGGTGATGAAGGGCAAATCCCGAATGTGAGCACAAGTTGTCTGAGTCAGGTGCAGTTTCTTTTCTACTATACCACCCTGTGCTCTTATCGCAAATTGTGTTCTAATTCTATTTATCCAGAACACGAGGAGAGTTCCTCAGTGTTAGAGCAAAAGGGTGTTATGTTAAGGTTTTCAGAGAATAGCATTCTGTGGTTCATCATTATTACTTGACTAGCTGATAGTTCATAATTTTGCCTTTGTAGCAAACAATGAAATGAAAGGACACATACAAGACGGTCTTTTGGAAGGAGGAGGATGCATGGTGGAAAGATCTCAGGGAGTGATTCTGCCCCTTACAGATCCTGTGACCCTGGACAAGTCCCTTGACTACTCTGAGGCAGTCTCCACAGTTAACATTCAGCTCCACTCTCATAGCCCTCTGAAGAAACACATCCAAAGGGCACAAAATAAAGGAGAAGGAAAAGATAAAACTGTAATTAAATAATCAAAAATTGTACTAACAAAGTAAACACTAGCCAAACTGAGTACTTGAAAAGTGGCTAGTCTGAATTGAGATGTGCTATAAGTATAAAATACACATAGGATTTAAAAGACTAAGTATGTAAAAATATTAAATATGGCATTAGTAATTACATGCAAACTGCACTTTGAAATCATATTTTGCATGCATTAGGTTACACAAAAGATATAAATTTGACCTGTTTCTTTGTATTCTTTTAATGTGGCTACTAGAAAATTTAAACTTACATATCTGGTTATGTTTGTGGCTCATATTATATTTCTATTGGGCAGTGCTAACCTAAAAAGAGATTTTCTAGGTGTACTTAACAAGCCACTTAGAGCTTAATATCGGTTTCAGCACTCTGCCTCAGGACAATAAAAGACTTTGTGCCTTTGAGTTTGTTTTAACAGTCTTACCTATGTTGTCCTATTTAACTATCTCCTCTTTTCTCTATTCCCATTTGTCCCCTCAATCCCATTTTCATCTGGACCGCTGGGCACATATGCTAGTGTTTATTTTCATGACTGCTGTATTGTCTAATTGGTGCACTGTTGATCAATAATACGTGAGATGCTGAGCCCTGTTTGTGGAATATGTTTAATATGGTTCTACCCAATGCACCATATGGAGGCACTGCACTGTATATTATGAGCTAATAAGACCCAATTGAGTATCACTGGTGCATAGTAAACTAGTAAAGCAAAATTATGCTAAATAGTTGCTGAACATCATGGTCCCTACTATTTTTAACAAGCATCACAAACACTGTGCTGGTGTGTGGGAGCCAGTGCATTCCCTTCTCTGAAATATGCAAACATCCTAAGCACTATTCCAGTCTTAATGAAAACTTCCTTTGACGAGATAAAGGCATTTTTCAGAAACAACAATTAAAGTGAATAAATAATTGAATGGAACAATCTACCAATAATTGTGTCTTTAAATCTAAACTCTGTACAATTTTGAAGACTTTTATGCTGGTTTTTTTCCATGCTGCTTATAATAGTTGGGAAGAATTTTGATTCACATAAGCCACCAGCAGTTTTTTCCTACCTGTCTCACATACATTTCACACATTACTTTTAGAACTCCTCAGTTTACTGATATTTTCTTGGAATATTGCCAGTCAATCTGTAGCAAAATTAAACTGCGCCTTTTAATATAAAACAATCATTGATTAACACGTAGTTTTCAAGCCAGATGAATCAGCAGCCTGCAAGCATGAACTGTTTTATCACAGTAACACACCATTCGAATGCTCTGATAGATGCATTCATTTGCTGATGGGCACCTCGACACACAAGAGCACAGGCCCACACTCTGCAGCATTTCACACTCTTGTTCCTGAGCACACAGTGTGCTCAACAACAAGAATGTAGTCAAATGAACAATTTGCTATGATTAGTTTAGTTTCATTTGTTAATTACAGATTCAACAGGAACTGAATGCTGAAGCTTTTCAAGTATCAGATACCCATTGATCCATAGCCCTCTACATGCTCAAGTAATACTGGAAGTCTAATATAATTTATTGTTACTTGGAGCCCTGATTGGCTAGAGGAATTATACTCCAATAAATGATGGCACTGTCATTGAATCTGCCTATAATTGCTTCCATTCATCGTAATGTATGATCCAACGCAGACTGTAAAGAAAGGAGATGATCTACTTCAAGCCTCAGCTGTTTCAAATTCCACTGTGTGTCCCTAAGTTAATGGATGTTGAAAATTATTCTGATATATGTGCTGGTTTGTTCTAGATGGATCTGAAAAGAGTTATATATATGCACACTCATATATAGTGCATGTATGTAGATTTCACGCAGATATGTAATTGATGCCTGCCCATTGAGCTTGCTTGCCTTCATGGAGGCAGATGGGATGACTCTGCCAATGCTGGGCCAGGATAGAGAACCCTTGTAAATGGTGGGTCCTCAACTGCTCTGTCTCCCACCCCTCAATGTAAATTGAATCATCAGGCTATTATTCATTTCTCTCTGGAGTAGCCCTACACTGGGCTCAGCGACAGAAAAATCATGCCCCAGTTCCCAGTTCCTACAATGTGCAAACGTCTGTGATTCATCTTACTTGTTGCATTCCTCAGGAAGCCTTGCCTGACACTCCACTTTCCATCCAGGATGTGTTCAGAGCCTCTTGCCTCCACTCCCCAGCACTCTGCATCTCCTCAAAATCACTTATTCCACTCTGATGGAAATGCATACATGCCGTTCTTCCAAGTACACAAGGAGTTCCCTGAAACAGATACTACTTCAGCTTCCCAGGGCTGCTGTAACAAATTATTACAAATGTGATAGCTTCAAACAACAAAAACTTACTGTCTTTCAGTTCTGAAGGTCAGAAGTCTGAAATGGGTCTCTGAGTGAAAGTCCAAGTGTCAGCAGACTTGTGTTCATTCTAAAGGCTCTCAGGGACAATCCATTTTCTTGGCTTCTCCAGCTTCTAAAGGCTACTTTCATTCTTTAGCTGGTAACCCTGTCCTCCATCTTCAAGGCCATCATCACATCTGCTCTGATTCTGACCCTCCTGCCTTTCTTATTAGGATCTTTGTGATTGTGATGGACCCACCCTGATAATTCAGGATAATCTCCTTAGCTCAAGACCCTTAACTTAATCATACCTACAAAATCCCTTTTGCCTTGTAAGATAATATATTCACAGGTTTGGGGTGAGCATTATTTTGCCTAACATAGGTACATCAGTTTATTCACTTTTTGTCCTCCCAGTGCCTAAAACCATTACATGACACACAGTAGGGCTTCAAAATTCTTAGTGAGGTGAATGAAAGCATGAGAATAATTTATTAAAGCTTTCAATGTCTCTTCCAAGAAGCACCTCTTACATGAAGAGTGCCCAATGGTGAGGCAGGGCAGAACCTGAAGGCCTGTGTCATCCACACCTGCCCTGTCATTTAATGTCTGTGAGAGCTAGGTGAGCCGCTTCAGCTCTCCAAGTCTGACTTTTCTCAACACTACCTCCAAGGATTGCTGTAACCCTCAAATAAGATAATCTATGTGAAAACGTCTGTTGACAGTAAATTGCTTTATATGTATTATTTATCTTTATCCTTGTTATTACTAAGAGAAGAGATACTGGATCTTTGAAAGTCAGAGAGAAGAGGGAAAAGGCCCCACTTATATAGAGATGTAAGATATTATTACTCAGTAAAACTAAATAAAAATAACCACCCCCAAGTGACCCTGAAAATGTTTTCTTTTCATATGCAAGTAGCTGAAGAGGCTGACACAAGACATTTAAATTACCTCAAATAACTAGATGCTCAATTGCTCAAGATAAGTGGGGCCACAGTTGCCCTCTTAAGTTTTAGTTGAGCACAACAATTGAAGATGGATTCATCATGTTTACATGTTACAGTGGAAGTATGAGATCTGCGGTTACTCGTGTATAAAACCTTACACATTAACACATCCATTTTACTAATTAATAAAAAGGTTCAGTGACCTTACAACAATAGAGATGACAATACATCATCCAACAGAAGGAAAATCATCCCAGAAGGCACCACACACCTACAAAACACTTCATTGTAGTTCAAACCAGGAACGTGAAAATAAGAGAAAGTTGACTATGAAAACAACCCTCAATCAATGGGTCTTCAGAGGGTATCGAGATGAAAGCTGTCATTTTCCACTATGGGGAAGATCAAGTACAAGGAGGGGAAGTGGACTGCCCAATGTCATCCACCTGGTCAGTGACATGACTTGGACCGGAGCCCAGGTCTCCTGACTCTTAATTTAGTGCTCTTTTTCTCTGTACCTCCATTTGGGTTTCCTGGCCTCTCTTCAAGTGCTCTCAGCTCACTGTTTCATTAGAGAATGGTAAGGTGAAAGAGGAAGTAAAAAGAGCATTCCTCTACTCCTGTGGTTTTTAAACAGGAGCTTGAACAAATAAAACGTGTTTGGGAAGTTTCCTTTAAAATGCTCATGAATCACTAAAAATTAAACAAGACTTTGTGTCTGCAAGCAATCCACTCTATGTGGAAAGGCTGTCATATTCCAGACTGTGTGGGATTAGCTTAGGAAAGAAGTAACTTGGAAGCCCTCCAAGGAAAGTCCATGGTTTGGCACAGGCAGAGAGAGTTATTAAATAAAGAAGGATGTGGGGACTAAATGGCCAAGTGATTGACAGAATGCTTTCTTTGTAACTGGCTGTCTCAATGTTATCTAGTAGGCACAACCTGAGGCTGTTAAACCAATGATATGGCTGAGTATTAGGGTGCAGTGAATGCTAATGGGGTGTGTGTGCAGGCGTGCAAATGCACATCCACAACTTAGGCATGAGGCAGATTTATACTAGAGCATCACAGAGTGAAAGAGGCCACACAAGATAGTTAACCTATCCAGCTCTCCATTCAATATGTAAGATCCTCTTTCTGACAAGAGGTAAGATGAGTTTCAGGGTGCTCATGAACTCACAAGTTGGTCCAATGACTGCTTTGTACACAGCCATGATTGGGTGAGAAAGAACATTGTGTCGAATCCCTTCCCCTAGACCTGAGTGCTTGATACTACACTGACTTGTATGTGCTACTGCTTTATTCACAATACTCTTGGTACCTTGAAATTGAGGGGTTTGAAAGGAACTGTAATATCACCCAGTTGCACTTCACTCCCCAATTGACTCTTGAAGGCCGTTTACAACATCAATGACAAGGAATCGAGGAATGTTAGATCCAGGAGTTTCTCTGCTATTTATTTATATATCTGCAAGTAGATCAACCTAAGGTGACTATACATGAGTTTCTATCAGGGGGATGGTAAAGCTCTCTGGATCGGAGTCAGAGACCTGGCTTTCCATCTCAGACCTATCACTAACTAGCTCATTAACATAAACAAGTCATTCAATTCTTTTGGGCCTCAGTTTCCTCACAATGTAAAACACAGAGTCGGTACTAGAGAGTTTACAGAAACCTAAGCAACTCTTACAGTCTGGAATTCTATGATTGCATTTGTCTTTTCATGAGTTCCCATACCTTCCATCTCTGAGCCACCTCGCCTCCCGGCATGCTCGGGGCAAGTTGCTGACAGCCTCACTGACTTCATTATCATGCAAGCTAGTAGACAGTGTCATGTACAAGCCAGCTTTTCCCTAAGTATCTCACTAGCAGTAAAATCAATGATCAGCCAGTATACAGAGCCCACATTGCCATGAAACCCAACACACGAGTGCAAGCTGGAACTGCATGCTTAGCAATGTTTATATTTCAAAATCCTTTGCTAAGGCTGCCCCAGTCTCAGTAGGAGATAACCCCCAATTCTCTGGGTGTAATGACTATCATACTGTAATTCCAAGTCAAAGTCTATCCTATTTTGAATTCTACACTCCCAATCTGTTGCCTAGTATAAATATTATACTATGTAATGTGTAAATATTAAAATTTAACTTTAACAAGTTGAGTCACAGTCATTGGAATTCGGCCAAGACTCTAACACTTTTTCATTATTTCCAAAGAAAGACCAATTTAAGAAATGTAAACCAGTTCCAATTCACTTCAAAATTTGGCTTAACGTCAAAGAAATTTTAATGAAATTCTGCTTAAGCATTAAACATGAAGATATTTATTTGATTATTAAGTTAGCATTCAAGTTAAATAAAAATGAGTTTTTAGTCTCTCACTACTGGGTTCAATGGCCAGTGAAACCAAAAAATATGGCTGCATTTCAATGGAATCCCTCTTCTCAGAGAGACAGGTTTTTTTTTTTTTAATTGAAACACAATTGATTGTACATCTGTGGGATACAGCGTTGAATGTCAATACCTGTGTACAATATGTGATGCTCAAATTAGGATAATGCATATATTCAACACTATACAATGTAATCATTTTTTGTGGCCCTTTACCAGTTTCTCACTAACACTTTCCTCTTCTTCCCCCTTTCCCACCTCTGGTAGCCTCAGTTCTGTTCTCTCCTTTTTGAATAGACAGAACATTATTAATCTGTTCCATACAAAGTCTCTTACTGTTGGAGCATGGCTCTGGCATGGCAGCCTGGTGACCTTGCACATATCCACGTAGGCAGAAGCTTGAAACATAACTTATCTGAATTCTGGCAGAATGCCTTGTGATCTCCCAAAACATGAGAGGGTGCCAGGCCTCTGAGGAGCTTCTCTGAGGCTGTTTCCAACTGACCACCCTATCACTTCTAGAAGACTGTCACAAGAGGAGTTTATTCACAACAAGGAGTTGTAAATAAATCTCTTAGCTGCAGCCTATAATGAACTCCTCAGCAATGGGGCATCCCACGACTTGCTCTACATTCATCTGGCCCCTTTTGTTTCCCTGTTGTCCTTTGTGGTTTATGGGATAAGGATAGTGGGGCGGGGGGTGGACCCTTTGGCATGTTCATCTTTTCACTAAGTACTGAACTATCTGAATCTAAAAGTGTCTTGCTGTATCTTTTCCAGTCTGATCAGTCAGGCTTCAACCTTGCCCTTATCTTTTCTGTGTATGCTTGACAGACATATGTATCTTTTTTCCTCTATCTGAAACCTTTCTTAAAGCAATATCTCTTTAAAAAAAAAAAATGAAGTCAATTGATGAGGAATAAATTTAACACTCAAAGATTTACATCTTTAATGCAAAATAATCTCTTAAAAAATGAATTAAAAATATCTAAGCAGAAATTTGGTGAAAGACATGAGCAGATAAGTCACACAGACCCCAAAAAGCACATGTGGCTAATAAGTATATTCTAAGATGTTGTTGCTGGTTGGGCGGGAGGGGAGGCTTGAGGCCCATGGGCCCCATCTCAGGACCCCAGGTGGCTGGCTCCTTTGGCTGTAGGTGGTCCTTAAAGCAATCTTATGTAAAATCTGGAGCTTTTTTCCCCTCTTCCATGAATTTAATCAGAAATTTTTTATCAATATAATCTCAGTACATTCTTAAAGAAGGATTTATTTCATTTGGGGTATAGCTTCTCAGGTGGCGAGTCTTTAGGCAAACATAATCCTCTGAAACTCTGAACCCTAACACAAAGTGGAGAAAACATCCCAGTGTTCTCAAGAACACTAGCGTAGCAGAGATTAAGGGGTCAGTTTGGGAAGGTGGTAGGATGCCTCTTCCCCTGACGTAGAAAGTGAGAAGAGAGCTAAAGACCCATAGAAACTTGGAATCTCTAAGAGGCACAGCGACAGGTGGAGAGGAAGAAAAATTATGAAACACATGCCTAGGGGCCAAATGGTCTTGATCTCCTTAGAGAAACAGAAGATGAGTTCATCTGCTTGGGGAGGGGGAGGACCTTGGCTCACAAACAGAGGAATGCTCTAGAATGGCAGCTGTGAAGAAGAGGTCAGGCTGAACCAGAGATTTGCTGAACAGAGATAAGAGAGGGCCTGTAAAGACTAAGCAAGGATGAAATCTATTCTGGACTCCACCAGCAGCTTCTCTTGTCTTTCCACCCAGACACTTGAGTGAAAAAATAGACAAGAAGGCAGGCTGCTAGGGACAAGAATGGTCACAGGAGTGGCAGGAAAGATCATGTGTCTGCAAGGTCTATTCCTTTATTGGAGGGAAATGCCCGTGAGAAATATTCTATAAGTTCTACACTTTGGAGAGGGTGGGGAATGTGAAGGGGGGAACAAGCTGTCCCCCACCATGGAAACACCATTGGAGCCTGCACTCAGGTGACATTCAGTGTTTCTCACCTGCACGAATGTGGGAAGTCTTTGAGGGAAACAAAGAAGAGAATTATATCCCCAAATGCCCTATGATTACATTACAAAGGCAAACGCAAGTGCTATGTGTTGTATCTGCCCAGTCACTGCCCTCCTTATTTACCCAGAATATCAAGACAAATCATGCTGCTGTGGGCCCCTGAGCATTTCCAAGCCCAGTGAAGGAGTATAATACATCCTGGAAAATGGCTATTTATTGAGCCTTCTTGTGGGAAATATCCCCCTTCTTCAAGGAGCTTCATGGACCTGCATGAAGGTCCCTAAGGTAAATGAATCTAACTGGTAACCATGACCAGGGAGGTACAGGTAAGACTCCTCATAGGAGACACTTCTGTGGGGTCCAGTGCTCTCTGAGGAACTAGGTAAAATGGAAGACAAAGCAGACTTCCTATGGAGACCGACAGGGGAGAAGGTACAGAGGGGACAAGTTTGGCTCCACCCATAGGAAAGCAAACTTGGCTTAGCCCTCACAGGTACAGGAATTATTAACTCAAATACCTGGTAGTGAGTGGGACTAAAACCTGATAATTTGGGGAAGGCTTCTCATTTGCGAAGGCAGACTCACTCGTTTCAGTGTGCAAGGGAACTCACATTTCATAAAAAGTTTCCCCACAATTCTGAAGGGTCCAGTCGCTTGGCTCCAGGCCCAGCTCTCCCTGTGCAAAGAGCCTGGTAACAGCTCATCATTCTTGCAGTTGAGTTGATTCTATAGCATTGTCTATGTCTCACTCATCAAACCTTGCATCAATGTGCATTTTGTCTTAAAAAATACATAATGGGATTTTAATTAAATTACCAACTAGAAATTAATAAACAATTTGCTTCAATCAGCTAATAGGAACAGATTAATGACGGAATTAATCAAATATTTGACTATTTAAAGTTTTGATTCATTAAAGCAAACTAACAATTTGCCACTTGATAGCATACAAAGCTTTATCTCAAACTTTAGGCGTATCTGTTGCTGTTCTGTGATCAAGAACATTAGAAGCACATAATATTTATAGTTAAAAGTACTCTCAGAGGTTGACTGTTCCTATTCCCTTGTTTTACAGATGAGAAAACTGAGACATAGAGAGGTTTTCACCTTTTTCTCCCTATTTCTCCAACCCTCCCCCCCCCACACACACACAGAGTCACTAAACTCTTGCCGTTATACTTGTTATTTACCTGAAGCCAATTCATATTCTCTATAAAGTTTCTATTATTTCAAGGACAAAATAATTATCCTTGGATAATTAAACAAGATACAGTTTGGGAATGCATATTTTATTTCTATATATAAGAAGACCATGATAATTACAACAAATTACATCATCAGAAATGACAATTACATATGGTACAAGTGCTCATTCCTATGAGCAATGCCAAGCAACACTTCAATAAAAAGTTAGCATCAAACTGATATCTTAGCATCGCTCGAGGTGCCTGTTAGAGACCGCCACAGTTTATCTGCCAAGGCAGAATGTAGCTTTCCAATACAGTGCAGCTGTTATATCAATCCAGACAAGGTGTCAAAGTCTTGAAGAAACTGCCACTATATCTTATGGCAATTAGCATATCATTATCTACCAGCATTGGGACTCTACTCCAAAAGGCACATCTCATAGCTGCTTTCCTCTGCTCCCACGTGTGTGACCACTTTGGCTCTAAAGAGGCCAGGTGTTTGTTCCCAGCCCTATGAATCTTTGTATAATACCAAGTCAAGATAAGCAACATAGGAAGTAACCCACTGTGCCAAAGAAAGCAGGATGCCTGGGGGTGACGAAATGGCCTTTCTAATCATGGTTCTGTCAGGCAAATATTTTAAAAGTAGTTTGCTTCCTCTTCCCAGTTATCCCAATAGACTCATCCACAGGGTTTGACGTTGTTAATTAGTTCTACTTTTCTTTTTGTATATTACACTATTAATTTCTTCAAATTGTGCAAAAATATATGAGAAAATTTGTAATTTGAAGCACTTTTAAGTGTACAATTCAGTGCCATGAAGTGCATTCACGATGTTGTGCAGCCATCACCACTGTCTATGTTCAACAATTTTTCATCACCCAAATCAGTCCCACTTTTCTGACACCTTCCTGTCTGGCTTCAGGAAACTGGAGTTTACCAACTCTGATTCCTGCTGCTTTGTCCTCTCCTTACCTCTCTCTCCTCTCCTGACACCTTCTGTTCCTCCCACCACACCTTCCAAAATGAGGAAGTCCCCAAGGCTCTCCCTCTCTCCAGCACCATAAATCTTCCCTTGGGCAACTGGGCCAAAATATCAGGATTTTGAAGAGTACTCTACGTAAATTTGCAGTCCATGACAGCCTCCTGAATGGAATCTCACCTGGTTTAGGGACATTTCTGCCTAGCTTTCCAACGTCTCAAAATCCATCATCATTTCTTTAATTGATTTCACCAAACTCCCAGTCATGCAAGTTGCACGTATGGACCTCATCTTTGCCTGCTTCCCTTCACTTGCTCTCACTCACACCACTCCCTCCACCACTCCCTACACGTTTCCAGACCATTTTACCTTTTTATTTTCTTTCTCTTATAAGCACCTCCACAGTCTCCCATCTGATTTCACAGCTTTCACTCTTTCCCAGTCCAACAGTTATGATATGGCCCGTGTCAATCTTCTTAACTTACCCCTCACTCTTCTGTTCTCTTTATCCTGTGCTCAGGCAAGTTGATCCCCATTAAGTCCTCTGCGACCCCACCCCTGCCCCAATCCCTCCACTGTCCTGCTCTGCCCTCATGATATTCTCTCCGCCAGGAAAGACCTTTCCTCTACATATCTGAATGTAAGGGCTACCTCTTCCATTAAATCTTCTCTGATAACCCTGCCTGGAATTTGCTCCCTGAGCATGTTGAATAGAGATCTCCAAAATGTATGCCCACCTGGAGCCTGTGAATGTGACATTATTTGGAAATAGGGTCTTTGCAGTGCACATGTAATCAATTAAGAATCTTGGCATGAAAACATCTTGGATTTAGGGTCAGTCCTAAATCCAATAATTGGTGCTCTTATAAGAGAAAGGCACAGAAGTCTGGAGACGCAGGGAAGGCCATGTGAAGATGGAGACAGACACTGGACTGATGCAGCCATGAGCCAAGAAACACCTGGGGCCACTAGAAGCTGGAGGGGGCAAGAGAGAATTTCCCCCTAGGCCTTTAAGAGAGCATGGCCCTGGAAACCTTGACCCTGGACTTCTGGCCTCCAAAAGTGTGAGAGAAAAAAAACATCTGATGTTTTAGACAGCAAGTTTGTGGCAATTCATAGGAAACTAATACATCCACCTCCATCTCAGAAATATTCTCATCTAATCTCCTTGTCCTTTATATCAGTTATGCCCCCATGTCATCTACTCTTAATAAATTGTAGAACCTGGCATAAAGTGGATGCTCACTCAATATTTTTGGACAAAGGTGGGAGCAGAGGAGAGAGGGAAGAAGAGGACAAAGCAGCAGGAATCATGCACCAGTAGGGTTAGGTGACTTTAGTGCAGGCTGGAGTGTACAAGACCTGTCAGGCTTAATATTCCTCATTCCTACTCTGAGCACAAGTAACCCATAAACAGTAAATGGTACAGAGATGACACTCTAAGAAAATACAACCTGACTTCGATGTCTCATTAGTTCAGGATATCTGGGATTAGGAATCAAATGGAGAATAGGGAAGGGAGTATGCCAAATTATTGGCCCTATCTTGGCACCACTAATTTTTTTCCAAAAGTGGGCTTCCTTAGAAATTAAAAAGGGAATCTCATATTTTTAAATCCATTTGCTTTTTTCTTGGATTAATATTATAAAATAAAATGATCAGAGCTCATTAATATAACTCATGCATTTCTGAGTTTTTTTTTCAAGTTATAGCAGCAATAATTACCTCTGAATGGGTTTTCCCCAGGAATTAAATGACTTATAGGGGTTAATGGCCCTTTGGTTTTGCTGCGGGTCATCAGCTCCCCTGAGTCTGTCGTTAATCCCCATGATACGCCCTGTTTAAACAGGTCATCGGTGATAAAAGTCTTTGGTGCTTAAATTGAACTAATGCATTTTACCTTCTCTTTCTAAGTCAGTCAGAATGGCTGAAGGGTCCTCTCTCGTTAGGAACAAAGACATCTTTCTGATGGAGGAAAGAAAGTGTGATTTTTTTTCTTTTTTACAACACGTTAATAAGCCTAGAGAAATGAAAGAAAGGCAACTGGCATCTGAAGTCTTTGATGTCCATCCAGTCCAGAGGAGGAAGGGACAAGCAGCACTAGATCACTGAATGAAGTGTCTTCCGATTGGTGGGAGGCCAGATGTGACTGATAATGAGGCTGATTGAGGTACATGTTCTTTCCAACTGCAAAGGGTGACCACTCTGCTGTCCTTTGAAGTTTCCTTTTGCTCCACTGACCTTTTTTGGGGGGTAGGAGGGGGTCAAAAGTCAGCACCACTAAGCGTATCTGTCACTGACAAGATAACAATTCCACACATCACGGTAGTCTCAGGACAGGCCAGCATGCTAAGCCAGCAGAGGACACATTAGTCTTGCACCTCTGGAAGCTCATGCACAGCTGAAAGCATAGAAGTCAGTATTCACAGCTACTGGCAGGGCCTGGCTGCTGGGCTCATGGCCTCAAGTTAGGTCTCTCTGCTTTGGAGTAGCTCATCCCTGTGGACAAGCAAAGCATGCAGGGAAAGCAACTTATTAGGACAAAGTCGGTGAAGAGTGACAGGTCCCTCCTAGATGCGAGGAAATGGTGCCGAGATGAATTCACCACAAGAGACACCTCATCTGATTAGCATGCAAAGGGCGAGAACAATGGAGAAAGTGGAGCTCAGAATCAGAGATTCAAAGAGTTGGGAGTGTTTTTCTTGTATTCACTTGTATTCTGTTACCTGCCAAATACAAAATATCAGACATCCTCGGGCAGTTGTTATAACTCCATTCTTAGGCACATCAATGTTTCTGAATATTAATCTAAGATTCAGATAATTTCTAAATATAAAAAAGACTGTCACCATATGGGAGAAGACTGGATATGTGACAGAAATTTTTGCTTCCTTCTGGATTTTGTGTGCCCTATAGTCTGTCTTTGGGCAGTATTTTTTTAATATTGAAAGTGACTGTGAATATTATCTTGGCATTATAAATACTACTGATGTGTAAGCAAAAAGAAATGTAAAGAGAAATCAATACTATTTATGTTTATTTTGAACAGGCTAGTTTTATTTTCCTTCTGGTAATCATTGTTCTATAAAAAGTATACCTATACCTGAAGGAAAAAAAAAAAAACATAAAAATTAGTGGAAACTCATCTTTTTATGATCAGCATGTTGAATATGATCTGCACAGACAATATACAAGCAGTCTTCAAAAAATTCATGAAAAGATTCAGATTCTATTTTAATTCTATTTTTCCATGGACTTTTCGATGTGCCCTTGTAAGAGGTGTACTGATGCAGGTGTAGAAAGTAAAACAGCATTGATAACATGGCTGCAGTACTTTAAAAGTTGGGAGCAACTTTAATGCTGATGCATCCAGAGAAAGCCTTTTTCTAAAAGTCATATTGGAGCCAAGTTTCCTTTCACCAAGATCATTATAGTTTCATGTGTACAGAATGAAAAGGTTAGATGGTAACAGAAAGAAATTCAAAATAAAGAGTAGCTGGTGACAAGTTTAGAGGTGGTGAGGAGGGGAGGGGCTGTGGACTGCAAAACTGCTGCTGATTTAAAAATCTTAACCAGCAGAAGATGCATTATTCAACACTTCAAAACTGCCCACCAAGTCAGAAATTGTAAAGACTCAGCCCTTTAAAAAACAAACAAACAAACAAACAAACAAAAAAAAAACCCGTGCTATGTTATTTATCATTACCTTGCAATGTCTAGAGCTACAGGTTTAGAAACATCTTAAGAATTCAAGAATTAAAGTAAATGTGTGGCTTTTGTCAAATTGCACTTACAAAATCTGAATATAAACCTGCCAGCTTATCACAAACCTTCCACCGACCCTGTAGGCTTCAAAGGCATATGTGTTGGCCAAACTATGAGACCTCATGTTAAAAGACCCAAGGCAAAAGAGATGCTCACATTTGGGCCTGTGGATGTGGGGCTGCCCTTCAAGCTCGATGCAGTTTGAAAAACTTCAGCTTCTTTTATGTTAATACATAATACCTACCCAGGTCTTCCGTGCAAACAGGTATCTGTTTATTTTTATATTTTACTTACTTATGTATTTATAACTCTCCCTGTCCTTCAAATGATTTGAGGTGGTTCAAAACATCTCATCATTTGTTCTATACTAAGTGAAAAAGATATCTTTTCTCAAATGTTTGAGTGGGACACACACATATATAAACTACATAATGGACATAGCGCACTTACATGAAATATTGGAACTAAAAATAACTTTCCAGTACTAATGTTCTTCCTTCAGTTGGTTTCTGCAGACAATACTATGCACCTCCCCTGTGCCAGGCCCTAAGCTAGGCACAGTGGAACAGGAGAGGCAAAGACATCATTTCACTCTTTCAAGGCCCATCAATCATACAGATCTTAAGAAATACAATTTCTTTCAAGCTCTAAGCCTCTCAAATGTTTTAAAAAACAAGTGCTTGCCATTCTTTCATTATAAAAGGCCATTCATGGTCTTCTGCATGGAAGTCAATTAAAATCATTGACAGTTAGAGCTAAGAGAACACTTCATCTGGCCCCTTCATTTTACATATGAGAAAACTAAGGGTCAGAAAAGAGCAGTAATTTGCTCCGAAAGATATAAAGAGTGGGTCTCATGAGACCTACTGTTCCTTATGTTATTTGATACTATCTTTATAACCTTCAGGACTAATTTGAGAGCTTTATTTTTATTTTTTAATCTCTAGGCAATTCCTACTGGGATCAATGGTTACACACTGTACTTAGGCTATTCTTACCAACAGCCTATGTCATCCTCATCATCCTCCCTGTCAGGATGACAGCTCAAAGTGTCCCTGAAGAGCTTACAGTGTAGTTGGAATGAAAGGTTAGGGAGTCAGCTGAGCCGACACACTGTACGAGTATAGACACCAATTTGTGTACTGAGTGTGAAGATCAAGTAAATGAGAAGGTGCTGTGGGGAGGAGGAGGGTGGCAGGAACAGGCATACACAGCCTATGTCGCTAATCAGGCATGGGCCTGCCTGGGACTACATCACCAAAAGACATCAGTAATGGACTTCCCACTACACTGAAGGGTTCTGATACTCAAGGCGTCAATGACATCTTGACCTACAAATACAAGACCCCAAGTCCTTGAGGATAGAAAATGCGCCCATCAGCTCCCAGTACTGGGCAATGCACCTGCAGAAAGTAGGTAGGTGCTTGTGATGGTAAGATAAACCTCTATAGCTGTATTTACTTGTTTAATTTCTGCCTCTCCCACTAGAATGTAAGTTCCTGGTAGGTGAGCATTTTATTTCATGCACCAGTATGTTCCCAGTGCCTAGCAGAGTACCTGCCTCATAGTAGTAGGTGCTCAATAAATAAAACAAATGAATGAATGGTTGATCTTACATTTAATTCAAACTAAACACCCACAGCTAATGGGCTCCTCTGTAGAGTGCCTGGACACTTCTGTTCTTTTTAGTTGAGTAGTGTTCTTACCGCAGGAAGTTCTGTCTGATCTCAAACTTGTTTATGCCATTTGTAGTTGTTGTTATGATAACATAATAAAAACAAGCATTGATAAGCTGTTGAATGTGAGTGAAAAACTGAGTTATTGTTTCAGTAAAACATAAGTTAAAAGTTTGAAGAATTTTGATTAAAATGCATCAGTAAAAAATTTCTGAGGCTACTTCCCAAGTGCCTTTAAGTTCTGTTCCACTTTAAAGAAACTTAAACCCAAAACAGATTATGGGTATGGTTTATGCAATAAATTCAACACAGAACTCCAACCAACCATCCAATACTGAAAATAAAAAGCCCTCCAAAAAGTAGTAAATGAATACATGAGATGCATGTTAAAATAAAATATTTTATACATTACAATTTTTTAACATTTCCCTACTTGAATTGACTTTTGATTAGCCAACCAACTTACTTGTCCCTAGCTCTTCTAATAAGAGGGCTTCTGCTCTAATCACAGGATCTATATCCATGGTTTAGAAAAGCATAAGAGTTAGTATGGACACATGTCCTTGGCTCCTGCCATTACTTCTGCTGCAGCAGCAAGACCAGAACAGCTCCCTGTGATCACCTCTTCTGAACTCATACACTTGTTTGGTTCATAAGCTTTTACTGCCTCAGAAGGCTCTCCCTTGAGTGTGCTTTCTACCATTTCACTCTCTGTGAGTGCTGCTACTTGTGCAAGAACTGTATTTCAGTACTCGTTGATATCACCAACAAGGGGCAGACCAGGAAAGAGAAGAGTTGAAAAATGCCAACCCATTCTTTATGATACAAGTTGGCAGCTCTGATAAAAGGATTTTATTAAATGGTGATTACTATGGTTGGCTAAAACTGGGGGAGCTAAAGAGGCACTGCTTTTCCTCTGGGGGCAACAAAGTCCTGAAATCTCTTGGAGTAAAAAACAGTCCCAGTAGGGGACAGGTAGAGATGTGTAAAAGTGACTTACTTGAAATGACAAAGCATGTTCAGAATCATAGAGAGAAACTAAAATCCAGTTTTTCCAGTCTGGACAGAGGAAGACCAGTCTATGTATAACCCGAAAACCACCATAAAAAGAGGATATGGCTAATTTTTTTTATTGAACCCAGGGCACAATGAGTGATTCAGAAATTAACCAGGAGAGAAAAAAATGCAGTAATTTGCAATTTCAGTTTCTCTTAGGTAATAAATTAACATAGATTTTTCAAGCATCCTGACCTTATATTTTTCGGGAGTTCTAAGGTATGAATAAGAATGGTATGAAGGAGATGAGTTCTTGAAGAAAAGAAAACAATTTATATTACAAAGTCAGCTTCCCTGCCACCTAACTCATTTCCTCAACATCTGCTAGCCAAAAAACCAAGAAGTATGGATTTCCTAAGAAAATCACTTACTAGACTATTGAGCAGGAATGAAAGACAAACCTTCGTTTATACAATCAATGGCTCGAGGCACTCTTCCCCAGGAGAAACTGATGCCTTTGACTCCAGTCTTCCTGACAGCTCTGCCCAGACTGAATTTGAGGGTTGGACAATGCTAACTACATCTGCGCTCTCATACTAGCAGCATTCCAAGGACTGAGTCCTTCCAAGCTAAGCAGAAAAATGCCTGCACTGGGGTGGTAATTACTGTCACTCTACCAAATGATGTATTTCTAATCACAGTGAGGAAAATGCTTTGTCAGAACAATAATCCCAATTACAAATTTCTTGGCAAAATTGCTAGAAGAAACAAAAATGTGTTGGTAAATAACACAGAACACATAAAATCTCATAACCAAAGTGTGAAACATTGGTCACCAAGACTGCACCTTGGGGAACTCCCTTATAGAGGCAAGATGGAGCAAAACTGACACTATATACTTAGGTGTGTATCTTCCCCTTGACTTCTCTATGTAGCTTGTGCAACTGGGAGCTCTGAGCCATGGAATATGATAAATCTTCTCCACAGTTTTTTACAAAAGGCATACGTGGGATATGTTGTTATATAAATACAGAGAAGTCTTAGAGTAATGCAGCATTCCCTCTTCCATCAAACTCTAATCTTCTGGACAAGCTTTTAGAAGATTAGCAGCAGGAATAAAAGATGAAACACATTTTTTCCCTCAGTCAATTTGTCAACAGGTCTGCTAAAGAGTATGTTCACCAAACGCACTGAGCTATCTAGAAAAATAAGGTGAAGTGGGTACAGGGGAGAAATTTGGGGAATTTTATTTTTATAATGCAACCTCAGGGCTCAGCCATCTACTTAGTCAAAAGTTCCTGTACTAGTTTTGCTTTAATAGTAAGACTGTACTCCCACCCATGGCACCCACCATTCTCGCTCTGCTTTGCTGACATTAGCACCTGAGCCACTGGTGTGAAAGCCTGTGGCCCCAGCAGAAGAGAGGTCGGGAGGACTCATGCAGACAGATTACAGGGCCTTAATGAAAGTCTTGTGGGATTGTATGCAGGACTGTTGGTGGAATCCTCCAAAACTCCCAGTTACAGGCATTTTAAAGAGGAATAACAGGCTATGGTGAAGGAAAATATTATGTAAGAAGCTAAGGAAGAAACAAGAAGATAATTCATCTGAATTCCCTTAGTTGTGTTTCCCATTTAACATTCTTTGGCCGCTAAACAGGTTAGGCCTTAACTTCATCCTGTGGCATGAGGAGCTCTTTGTCCCTGATAGTCATCAGGCAGTGCAGGGGGTCTAGAGGCAGATGCAAGACACAAAGTGCAATAAACTGTTTCAGTTCCAAAGTTCTTGCTCAGTAGGCATCCATTTTGGCTAGAAATTTCTCCCTGTGCAGGACTTGCCCATGTCTTCAAATAGTGGAATACACTCGTTTGGTCAATTCGTTTTCCTCATAAGAAAATTATATCCAAAGGAATGGAAATCATCAAGTCGAAGGTACACTTGTTTCCCAATGTTCATTGCAGCACTCTTCACAATAGCCAAGAGCTGGAGTCAGCCCAAATGTCCATCATCGGATGAGTGGATACAGAAAATGTGGTATATCTACACAATGGAATACTACTCAGCTATAAAAACGAATGAAATACTGCCATTTGCAACAACATGGATGGACCTTGAGAGAATAATATTGAGTGAAACGAGTCAGACAGAGAAAAAGAAAT
>NW_007727244.1:258786-348384 GCF_000696425.1 Galeopterus variegatus
TAATGACAGTCTTCATGCTCAATTGAGTGTTGAAACGAGGCCATTGTTCATTTCTGAAGCCAGTATGCCAGTAACTATTTATGAAACTCTTGCTTCTCTCTCCATATCGCGGTGGTGCACTGGATAGTGCGCTGCTTGGGAAGCGTGGTGGCGCTCCCGCCCGAGGGTTCGGATCCCACATACAGACTGGTTCCCGGGGAGCAACACCGAGGCTTGCAATCCCGTTGCCGGTCCCCGGTCCGGTGTGGGGGCAACACTGAGGGTTGCGATCCATTGCCGGACACGGAAAAAAGACAAAAAAGACAAAAAAAATAAAAAATAAAAAATAAATAAATAATAATAAAAAAGAAAATTATAACCATGACTAAATAAACTCTCCCAGCTAACATGAAGCCCCCTTATAAAAATCCACCTTATAACAACTTCTGCTGCTGTTATCATATGGTAAAGATTCGTAAATGAATGAAATAGTATAATATTGTAATTAGATTCATTCAATCACAAAGGCTGTAAACTTCAATTTTCCTCTAGGTAAGAAAATAAGTTTTGTTTAATGACCAAAGCATATATTTAGAATTTTCATAAGAGTTATCACAGGAGGAACAGAATTCAGGTTATATATAATACATTTCAGCCTCTAATAATAGAAAATACATATTATATATACACACACATAAATACAAATATATAAGTACACACATACACAGAGAGAATGAGGAAGATTCATTGTATATACCCTATACACTTCTCACCTGATGTAAAGATTTCTTCTGTGTAAAGATTTATCATGTTCTCTCCTGCCGAAAGATATGTTTCAATGGAAAACAACAGTTTGAAATTCAAAGCTTTACATCATAATTCAGAGGAACTTTGCTGTTTCTCTTCTGGCAGCTACTTATTTTAGTAACCAAATATCATGGCATCTTAGAGAAAGATATTTTGTATAAGGTTCTTACATGCTGATTTTATTGAAGAGGTTTACACTAGAAAGATTTTACAAGTAGTAAATGTAAGACGACTGTAAATTGCATCAACATTAAAAAATGGAAGGGCCTTTGAAAATGTCCATTTATCGTAAAATTTTGAAAACCATGTCTTTAGTTATTGTATCCTTTTCCAACTTACCCACAAGATTCCAAAACCACCTCAAAGCATGCTAAATGATACGAGTTCCTTGTATATTCTGGATATTAATCCCTTGTCGGATGCATAGTTAGCAAAAATTTTCTCCCACTCTGTAGGTTGCCGTTTTACTCTGCTGATTGTTTCCTTTGCTGTGTAGAAGCTTTTCAGTTTGATATAGTCCCATTTGTTTATTTTTTTCTTTTGTTGCTTGTGCTTTTGGACTCCTGTTCATAAAGTCTGTGCCCGGAATTAATTCCTGAAGTGTTTCGCCTATATACCAAAATGCACAATAATATTCATCAACAATCAATTTTCTTATAAGGTAGAGCTAAAGAAATTCGTAGAACTTTGGTTGCAATGGAGTCTTGGCGATTACAGGGTCTCAACTCTTTCCTGGACTCCTTTCATGTTTAATAATGAATGAAGCCATATCCCAAGAGATGTTAAATGAGTTTCCCAAGATCACACAGCTAGTAAATGGTGGAAGCAGGAGTAGAGGCCAGATCTTTTGACTTGGCCCAAATTTGTTTGTCTAAAGAATTACCATGACGAGTAGACACATAGTGGAATTTCAGTTAGACATCTCAGATTGTGATAATATTGATGGGGAAGGGGCAGGGGAGGTAGAAGCAGAGGAGATAGAGAAAAATTAGGTAAGCATGTCCCTTTCTGTTTATGCACTTGGGTAACCACGAATGAGTTAACACATATAGAGAGTAGACTCTTAGACTGTTTCTCTATAATATCAGACATCTGGATGAAAATTGAATTTTTTAGTAAAATCCCCAGATATTTACAAATACATGTTTTCATCTAAATACTGGATTTTGCACAGACAGAGCCCTAATGTAGGTAAGTGGCAAACATAAAATCACAAATCTCCATGATTGGGTGAATTATTGCCTTTGGGTTGGTGGGGGGGGGGCAGAGGAGGTATGTTCAGTATGCATGAAGCATTTTGAGACATTTGCTGTGATAGATATTTTTAAACTCTTTCTAGCCATACATAGAATGCAGAAATTAACACAAGAATGTCTTAATTGGAACTATTTCATATACAAAAGAATAATGGGCTAAATGGGTTGGAATGAATGCCATATTTATCCTTCAAGGGAGGAAAGACATGATGATTCACAGGCAGCGAAGCCAAGAGCACTAGGCCTTCTCATGAGTAGAATAAATATATCCCCTTTCATAATATTCTGCCTTCTAGTCCTTAAAGGCCCCTTAAAGGCACAAATAGAAAAGAGATGGGAAAGTCGGAAATGATTCATTTTAATTTCACATACACTAATTTTCTTTTAGGGATTATGAACCAGAGTCACGATAATGGTTTGACAAGTCTGTCTAAACATTAAAGCACCCAAAATAACACTGTCAATGTAAGGTCCCATTATAGCTCTCCCAAAATTTTCACATACCTCCTATGTGCAGGGAGGCCAGGGGCAAAGAGACTGGAAATGGTACATTAGCTAAGGAGAGTTGGCCCTAGGCTTCTGAGTGCATTGCTGCATTCTGTGATTCTGTTTACTGCGTAATTACGATTCTAACTTTGTTTTGCTGAGGTTAAAATGGGCTTGAATTCCCTCAGCATGGAAATGGTAGGACGAAGAAATAGACACAAATTGTGCTGGGTGACAAAGGACATATAAATTTGCTGCATGCATTCGAGAATTGATGACAAAAATTTTGGAGCTGAACAAAAAATTACATGAGCCAACAGGAATAGACGTTCATTTGGGGGATAAAGAAAGAAGGTGGGTGTGGGAAAATGATGTAAGGGAATTAAAGGATCATTTCCCATCCTTCTTACTTAGGATCATTCATTCAGGTATGTGATTAGTCTTTTATCTTTGCCCAGAAAGAAAGGTAAGGGGGAACTTTAATTAAAAAAAAAAAAAAAAAGAAAGAAAGAAAGAAAGAAAAATGTGTGAGAAGTGGCCTGCTACAGTAGTTTTCATTCTGCTGACTGTTAAGGTTGGTCTTTCCAAGTCCTTCCAGCTAGGATGAGGCGAAATTACACCTCATCTATGTTCACCTTGCCAAGCAGGGATCGCTGCTCTGGGTGGTTGAAAAGTGGAATATTGTATCTCATTTCTTTAATCTGGCCTCTAGCACTAGATTCATAGATGGCATTCACAGACACTGCTCTCACTCAAAAGACCAATTTGACTTTCCATCTACTTATGCAATAACGTGAGGCATTTCAGAAAGGCATTGCAGGCTTACAAAAAAAAAAAAAAGTATAGCTTGTAAGGCTTGTGGGTACATTCCACTGTATGTGACACTGTGTTCCTGCAAAGTTACATGTAAATTAAATTATCATTAGTCAATTCCCACTTTCTCATTGACTATAGCTTAAAAAATGATTTGTCTTCATTTCCTTGATCATCAATTGATAGTTTATCCTAACAATTCAGTTGTCTGTTTCTGAAGGTCCCACAGCCTCTCCTTTAAGTCATTAAGGAGGTGCCAAATCATAAACATCTTATTTGAAGGAATGTGCTCATTTTTTCTTATGCAAAGTATTTCCTAAACAATATACTGTTATTAATTTAATGAATTGGTGCCAAAGAATCAAACTAGGTTTTGTAGGAGTACACAAATGAATGAGACATAAAAATACTCTAATTCAGGGTTAAGTACCAAAACAGAGGTACAAAGTGCTGCAGAAATGAGGAGAACAAAGATTTTAGAAAGATCTGGACAAGTTTATCCGAAGAGTTGCGGACTTTAGGTGGGATCTTGACAGATTAGTTAAGGTTTATAAAGCAGGAAAAGGCAATTTAGAGAGGGACAGCTTGGGTGACAACAGGAGACTACAGCACAGGGCTCATGAGGATGAGTGGTGTGAGACAAAACTGTGGGCCAAATTGTGCTGGGCCTTATATTACAAGCCCAAACATTTGACCTCTGCATCAAATGGGATGGAGAGGCATGGGAGGCCGCATCACTACTGAACTCTTGTAGGCAGATAGCAAAGCTGAAGGAGACTGCAATACGTCCCCACTCTCACAGTGCCCTGGGGAATTCTATTGTAGAGGGCTTAGGGGGAAGTGTTCCTTTTGCCTAGTCAAAGAAGGTCAACACTTAGACAAGCAATTTCATATTCATTTTCACTCGTTTTGGCAGTTCTTTTCTGGGACAGTGTCTGCACCCATTTAATATTCTTTACACTCATCCCCTCACAAATTCTGTAACCCTGTGCACAACAAGGGATCCATTTCTTAAGACTATTCCCACCAAGGCCACCCTATAGATGCACTCAAGATTTTGCACCTGCAATTGGCCAATTGCCAGCACAATAGGCCACTTGTGACTTCAAAATTAAGGATTTAAAGATAAGTGGGGAACTGCAATGATAAATGAATGGCTGAATTCACACTTCTGACTTCTATGGCCTAATATATTAGGCGATGCAAAATGGGGGCTGACCGTAATGAAGCCTAGAAACAATCCTTACGGTCACCATTGAGTCTCCTGGAAACAGCTTCTCCAATTTAGAAACTGAAGTGAAAGACCATCTTAAAATCTGCAATGTGATTCTTATTGTGGTCTCAAAAGGCGGGATTATTTTGTAACTTCTCTGAAAGATTGACCACCTCCCTTTTCCTTTCTCCTCCTTCTCAATAGCCAATTAAAAGAAAAAAAGAATTACTTTATCAAGGCCACATTTTTTCACCAACTGGCTTATTAACATTTGCATATTGGTTATCTTCTTTACTACTCAGAAAAAATTCCCCTGTACAAAATGTCCTGCTGCAGCTACGACTATCTGTTTCCCTCAGTTACTAGGCTGCCACAGGGACAGTAACCAACTCACAAACCCAGGTTTTACAAACCTAAAATTGGTCTAGTGACCATGCCTTTTTGTACCTTGAAAGCCTCTAGAGATGTTTGTCCTGCACATGCAGTGTGTTTGCAGAAGCATCTTCATTTGCTAATACTTTTCACTTTGTTAATACTTTTCACTTAGGCAACAGCAACACCAGCATCAAGTGGAAAGTGCCCTATTGCAAAAGCAATGTATAGTCAATAGCTTTGGTAGAAGAGTTTACTCCTACATATTGGGAGCATTCTTGAAAGAAATTACAATGACTATGCCTTAGAAATACAGTGTGCAAGGAGAGAGGCCTTTGTTAATAGAGGTTTCAGACATACTAAGCAGGAGGTGGGGGAATCTCCACAGGTAAGAAATCTTTTTAGGTAAGCCTGATCCAATACACGGACTGAAGTTTAGAAAAAGTCCCTATTGTCATATTTACAAAAGGGGTCTAGTTTACCACAGAACTTACATGAACTTTTATATAGTTTCACAGTCATGAAAATGAGCCAGTACATGATCTTCTATCCAGACGGAGGGGGCTTCCATGTGCAAGCTAAGAAATTAAATGTCAATATATTTAAATGGCATGAAGTGCCTGATTAATAGCATAGGGAAATAAATCCCAGAACAAAAGGCCTGCAAAGCTAATCCCTACTCACACACTGTTATCAATAAATATGTATTTAAAGCTTACTGGGTGCTAAATGCTGAGTGGTGAGTATGCAAATGTGAGAAAGTATGGCCCCTGATTTCAAGATTATAAGTATTTGGAAAAATAAGAACTATTGACATGTAAAAATATTTAACCACATTAGACACCCCCTGACAACTTCCAAGTGGATAGTATATATTGTAACTACCAGATAGCTCAGAGAAGGGAAAACTCCTTGAAGGCTGGGCAAGTGAAGCTTCATGGAGGACTTGAAATAGACCTTGCGAGATGGGGAGTGGAGCTACAAAAGGCTCAGGGACAGGAGTGCACCGAGCCCATTCAGGGGATATTGAGTGTTGGAGCCTGAAGATGAATTGAGTTTGGGAATGTTCTCTCTCTCTCTCTCTCTCTCTCTCTCTCTCTCTCTGTGTGTGTGTGTGTGTGTGTGTGTGTGTTGGGGTGGGCATCATGGAAGGTATGGCATGCAGGCTGAGGAGTTCACACTTAACCAAATGGCTTAGGGAAGAAGTGATCTTTGTCCAGAAGTGCTGTGAGCTAAGCTGTGAACAGGATGTAAAATGGATTCAAGGGGAAGGGACTAAAAGCAGGAAAAACTACAGTTGCATTTGGCCAGTGGGAGACAGTGGTGGCAGATACTAAATAATAATGAAAGGTCAGGTAATAAAATAAGGTGAGGTAAGAAACTTCTGAGTACCTACATTTCAGATTTCAACTAACATATCATTGTTGACCACTATTTATTCATATAGAAACTGTCCCCCAAGATGTATAAAGGACTTTGTGGAAAATATTTTACTAAACCCAGAACAGTGGCAGTGTTAATTGGAATGGGAAGGTGGAGAAGCATTTTAGCCCATCCTTTATAAATGAAGAAACTGAGTCACAAGGAGGGTAATCACATGTGTGGTAGGATGAATAATGACCCCCAATCTGTCCACATCCTAATCCTCAAAGCTTGTAAATATGTTACCTTAAAAGACAAAAGGTCCTTTGCAGATGTGATTAGGTAATGGATCCTGATATGGAGAGATTACCCTGGATTATCTGGGTAGACCCCAATGTGATCACAGGGTCCTTATCAGAGGAAGACAGAGGGGTCAGAGTCAGGTAAAGAGGAGATGAGAGGAGGGATGCAGAGGTTAGAGTCATAGCAGAACCAAGAGCCAAGAGATGCAGGCAGCCTCTGGAAACTGGAAAAGGCAAGGGAAGGGATTCTTTCTTCCCTAGAGCCTCGGGATGGAATGTAAGCCCTGCCAACCAGTTTTAGACTTCTGACCTCCAGAACTGTAAGAGAATAAATTTGTGCTGTGTTAAGCCATTAAGTGTGTGGTGATTTGTCACATCAGCCTTAGGAGGCTAATACATCATATGTATATAAGAAGGCATTTCTCATCCTCCCAAATTTAGTACTTTAACTGTTAGACAACACTACCTGAATTTAGTATTTTTTTGACAAATCACAGACAAGACAGCAAGACATTGAAAGCCATCCAGAAGCAGCAGGTAACAAGCCAGCTTCTTTCAAGAGAACACCTTCCAAAATTCAAATGACTTCCCGGAAGTGTCACCTTTCAAAATCAACACTCTCAGAGCATCAGTTGCTGTCAATTTTAATAAATTATAAAGTTATATCATAACAATTTACCAAGGAAAGCATCACAATACCCAACACAACAGCTACTGAGGACTTCCACTACCTGCTAGAACATTTTGACCATGAATGTCCAAGCTCCAGGATGCAGATTCATGCAGGTGAAAATCTAGCCTAGTGTTCTGTCTGACCAAGGTTACATTATACTTGTATAGTTCATAAACAGGCCTGTTTCCCATATTCTCATGGGAACGTTAGGAAAAACAGAATAATATTTGAAAAACATCAGGCTGAGTAACAAGAATCACATAACATTACTTTAGTAAGTTACTGATTTCAGTGTTCGCTAATATAATTCATCAAAGTGTTGTTTCCTCCTTAGCTTTATTTCCCATTTAACAAGGTCCCTGAATTGCCTTTTAAGAGGAATATATAGTTCATATGGAGAAATAAAATCCATGAAAAATAGCTCTTATTCTAAGTCTTAACTATACACAGTGGACCTTTGGAAAGACTGATACGACCAGTTGAGCCTAGTGTCACTGTGTGGAGTTCACCGATGCCACTTCCCCAATGCCTGGCCATCAACCCCCATGCCTCTCCAGACACATTACCTGCTAGAAACACAGTTGGAATGGCAGAAGTTCACTTGCGTGAATAGATCCCCAGCTAACCCCATAAATCACTCATCTCGTAGACCAAAACAGAAGCAGCTACACAGCTTTTATGTGGTATACTACGGCTCTCTCAAAATGAAAGGGGAAGAACCAAAAAGAGAAGTCCAACTTCCTCTGCCTTCACTAAAAGTTAACTATTTGCAAGGACCTTTGTTTTTTGTTTTGCTTTGTTTTGTTTTTTACTGTTGGAAAAGGAAATGCATAAAAACAGAGACATCATTTAATGTGGAATAATAGTGAGAGGGCAGAGAGCATCATGATCAGATAGAATAAAACCTGAAGGAAGGACAGTCAAGAAGCCTAAATTCTATTACTGGATTGGCCATTAATTTAAGCTGTCAAGTGATTGACAAACAGGCCATTTTTCCACCTGTGCCTCAACACCAAGTCGTCTATAATTATGAATAGCAGGGAAAAGAACGACAGTGATAATAATGCACCCATATTGTGTACCAGCCGTGCACGTGCTCTCTGCTTGTATATGTGTGGAATCTCTAATTCCTGCAACAATCCTCTGAGGTAGGTGCTTTATCATCCCTCATTTACATTTAAGGGAAGTGAGGTTCAATGAGGTTCAGATTCCTCAGTAGTGAAGCTGGGGATGTGTTTGGGGAAAAGCAAAAAGCTTTGGCATGTTCTGCTTCACACTCACTATATCCCTTCCTAAGTACAGGCTGGATGTGCAGAGTAGCCAGAACACTGAGCTCAGAGAAGAGTCTCATCACCTGAGGCCGGAGGCTGCACTTCCAGCCTTTCCATAGAAGCAGGGAAGAATTAGATTCGGTGACAATCCTCATCCTTGTAGTTCCCAGGGTGGGTCAGCTGAGCCAGATCATAATAGGACAGATGTTGCCAGAGCCATGTCTGATGTCTGTGTCTTGGGGTACAGGCCTCCATAGGGATTGTGTTATTTCTTTCCTGGTTACAATGTATATACTGAGTTGGGACGAGTGTACAGAAGAGAAGGGGAAGAGTTAGCCAGGGAAGGATTTTGGCAGTTCTGCTTCTACAAGGAATTAAAAAGAACAGAAAAGAAGAAATTCTGCTGTAGAACTCCCCAAAATAGACTTGGTTTCACATCAAAAGCTAAGTAAATAGTGAGACCGCCTTATAATCCAGCCAGTCACTACATACACAGATTCACATGAAACAGATCAAATAATATCCCAGGAACATGCCCATGTACATTTGGAGCTTAATATAACCCAACTAGCATAGAAGGCAGGTGTTAATACTATTTCCCAAACCACATTTCCATAGCATTTCAAATATTTATAGCGTGTTATAAATTATACCAAGGCCACATATCAAAGAATGAAAATCACCCATATTAAATTAATCAAAGATTTGAGAAAATTATACATTGCACATGGCTGAGTATAATCCATTTAATGTTTCAATGTCATGGAACATTTGCTTTATAAATAAAATATGAAAGTGATTAAGCTCCCACAGACCCTCAGGAATATGGCAAATCTGTATGAGAACCCCCTAAGCCCTTGGATTTGTATCTCTGGATTTCGGTTAGTGAAGAAAAATAAAAAATCATGCAACTGAACTAGATCTCAGTAGTCAGTGATGCTCCAGAGGAAAATCAATGTCAGCATGGGGAAAAGTGAAATTCAATATCCCAGCTCCTAATACTTTGATTTCCTACAGCAGAATTCAAATGTTACCCTCAGCTCTGCAAGCTCCGTTGCTACTCTCCTTTAATGGAAACTTAAGTGCACATTGAAGGCAGGATTTGGCTCAAAGACTTTCTACACTGCACTAAACATTCTTGTTGTTAAAAGCACCTTCACACATATATGCCATTACACACTAGGATAGAATTTCAAGACCAAAATTTAAAATGCAGACTTTGGAGATATCTGCAGAAGAGTTTAAAATATTCCACCAACTCTCCTACTAAAAATGAAGAAAAATGTTAGCCTCTTCCAGAGCCAGGCAATTATACAAAACTCACCAAGTAGCCAGAATTTCCCACAGAATCTGAAGGTACAATTCTGTGTTTCCTGTATTTCATGACACCCTTACCATTCCTCTACAGAGGTACTCTATACGTGTGTGTGTGTGTGTGTGTGTGTGTGTTAATTAAAATTAATTTTGCTTTGAGGGCTTTTGATAGTTTCATAACACTATCTGGAAAAATTCCTTGACACACTGGAGCATGTCAAAACCAGGACTGTGAATCCTGGAATACAGCTTGCCATATTGTATAATCCACTAATTGACCATGGCTTTGTTGTCACCCTTTTCTAATCAAATGCCAGAAAGAGAGAGAGGTCAGTGCTGACAGAACACCCCACTCTCATGGATCATATCCTATCCCGGACTTCAGTTAATGAAACAAGGCTAGATTATAGCTGCATGTTGACTTCTAGCATCCATAATACAATTGACTCTCAACAGGGTATATTAAATGTTCTCTTTTAGAGGGGGTTCTGAAGATGGCAAGGCACACCAACTTCTCCCAAGACTCATCTTATTATTCCTATTGAAAAACTGCACATGGCAGATAGAAAACATTTTGAGCCCAAACTCTCTTCTAGGTTTTTTGAGGTAGCAAAGGCCTGCCAAGCACATTACTGGTATATAGCTTGTCCAAAAAGAAAGAAACCTGCCAGATTTTTAGAACAATTTTTGAAAGATATTTGTTTCCTTATAATTAAATATAAAATCAAGTTTACATGTCATAAACTAATTGATACAAAATCTTCAAATGATGAGAGAAAGTTTGTAGTAAGTAACATATCTGTGATGTACTGAGAGTCCCTTCAGGATTTGTACACGGTGCTTATGTGCTGCTTTGATGTTGCCCTCTAAACTAGATAGGCCAAGTTCTCTAATAATTTTTTACCCCTGTTCCCGAGACAACCTTGGGTAATTCAAAGAACCTGAGTTTGGGCATCTGGATGATTTTGGTGAAAGTTCCATTTACTAGCTTTTAACTAGCTATGTGAGCATGGTGGCCAATTACTTTAC
Organism: Galeopterus variegatus; assembly: GCF_000696425.1. Lineage (NCBI taxonomy): Eukaryota > Metazoa > Chordata > Mammalia > Dermoptera > Cynocephalidae > Galeopterus > Galeopterus variegatus. Next base: position 269,664 of record NW_007727244.1, read on the forward strand.
CTTTATGAAATTTGATTCCTCATTTTGACGTACACAGCCCATAGGAGGATCTCAATGTTCTTGCTTTACATCTTGATTTCCATGACCATAAACATGATGCTTGGCACACAAAACCAATTTCTCATAATTTCCTTAGGGCAACAGAGCTGTGCAATGCCCAGAAACAAGGTCAAGTGAGCTTCGAGTTAAAACAGGAGAACAAATTATTTCGCTCTCACTATCTCAGGCCTAAATTGGGAAAACACTCATTTATGTGGCATTATATCAACCTGAAATCTCTGTTAATTGGCACTTTTGTGTGCATCTCATATGGTATACAATGATAATTTAATGATCATAATCATGATCCAGAGGTACTGCAAAATCCTGAAGTGCCTACAGAATCATCAAAGATTCAGTTACATCTAATCTAGTTTTAGTATGAAGGTATTGTTTGAAAGTTGGTAATCCATGTATGGCATAGAAACTTTGAAGAATCTGGCCTGGGGCCTTCACATGCAATAGCATCTACAAGGCTTCAAAACAGAATGGAAAATATGCAGGCTACTAAAAGGCAAGATGGCTTTAGAAAATTTTACAAACTTATGTGAAAGGCCAACTTGATTTTTAAAAGCATTTTATTTTGGAATAATTTTAGACTTTATAGAGAAGTTAGGAGCACAGTACAGAGAATTCATGTATATCCTCTGCCCATCTTACCTTGATGTTAGGAATTGACATAATAACCTCATACAATTATCAAAAAAAAAGAACAATAAATCAACATCATTAAAACACAATTAACTAAACTACAGCGCTTGTTCCTATTTCACCAGATTTTCCCCTGTTGTCCTTCTTTCGGTTTTAGAATCCCATCCAGGATTTCACATTGCATTTAGTTGTGTCTGTTTGGTTTCCTCCAATTTGTGACAATTCCTCATCATTCCTCATTTTTCATAATCTTGACACTTTTAATGTATTCTGGTCAATGATTTTGTAAAAGGTCCCTCAATGTGGGTTTGTCCGATGTTTTATCATGATTATATGGAGATTATACATTTGGGCAAAATACCACAGAAGTGATATTCGAGTTATCGTACTTTTCTCAGTGTATCACATCAGGGGGTTCGTGATGTCAACACATCTCATTACGAATGATGCAAACCTCCATCACTCAGTTAAGGAGGTGTCTCCTAGGTTGTTAAAGTGACGCTTTCCCCTTTTTAACTGATCTAAATTTGGGGGAGCTATTTTGAGACTATGCTAACATCCTGCTCCTCCTCAAACATTTATCCACAAATTTTAGAATTATTGGTAGATCTTGCCTGCAATAATTATACCATGGTCTTTCCCTAATGGTGACTTTGCATTTCATTCCTTCATTCACTCAGTCATTCACAGCAGCATGAACTCATGGATATTTATTTTATTCTATGGGCTATAACCCATTACTATCATTACATTAAAAAATGTTTATTATTTTTATTTGACACATAATGATTGTACATATTTATGAGATACATGTGATGTTTCAATACCTGTATATAACGTGTCACGATCAAATTAGGGTAATTAGCATAACCATCACCTCAAACATTTATCATTTCCTTGCACTAGGAACACTCAAAATCCTGTCTTCCAGCTATTTGAAAATATACAATAAGGTATTGTTAACTATAGTCACCTTACAGTGCAATAGAACACTGGAACTTACTTCTACCTAGCTGTAATTTTGTGTCAATTTACCAACCTTTCCCAATCCCCCCTTCTCCTTCCTTTCCAGCCTTGAGTAACCACATTTTTACTCTCTACTTCCATGAGCTCAGCGTATTTAGCTTCCACATATGAGTGAGAACATGCAGTTTTTATCTTTCCTTGCCTGGCCTATTTCACTTATCATAATGTGAGAGCGAGATATCTGCACTATTCACAGTAGCCAAGATATGGCATCAACCTAAGTGTCCATCAACAGCTGAATAGATATCATTACTTATTTTGTAATTTAAATTGTCCAAAATTTTCCTACTAAGTACACTTTCATGTTGGCTCCTATGTTCTTTTGACATGCCCTGACCATTTTTTAGCACTTCCTTACTTTCTAGCATCACAAGATGTTCTAGTCTTGTTTTACAGTTTTCTTGCCCCCAGCACTGGAATTAATCACTTCATCAGGTGTTCCTAGTTTCATTTATTGGAGAATGGTATTTAGAAAGCAGGATCTGGGTGCTTACTGTGCTCATGAGGATGTCATTACTTCTAGACTCTCTCAGCAGACCAAGCTAGGAAATATGTGTACACAATCAATACACATCTATCAATCTATTTAGTATCATATACTTCAAAAAGTTTGTGGAAAAATAGGATTAAAAGATAATGAAAAGATAATGTGACTCTTTCTACGAACTTTTTGAGGATATTCATATTATTCACATAACATATTCACACGTTTCATCAATCCTAATATACCAAACCTACTAGATTTGAAAGATAATGATAAAACTCTCAAGAACTCCAGAAAAGAAACAATCAAATAACTTACAAAGGCAAAAAGGATCAGACTGGCATCAGAGTTTTCAAAACCAAGACAACAATGGAGAATCATTTTAAAAACACTCAATGAAAGAAAGTGGCTAGATTTTTTATATAGCCAGTTTGTTATTCAAATATCAAGGCTATAGGGGAAAAAATGTTTACAACAAACAAGAACTGAGCTAATTCTGCACTCATCAGCTCTTTTTGAAGTTTTTCTCAGTCTCCCTGCACTCACTGCAAAGCCTTGTATCAGAGCAGGGTGGGCGGGGGGCAGAAGCATGAAATCATGCACAGGATTAGGTGGTTTTTCCCCTTTTTACAGTTATTTCACATTCAGCCTCCTCTGTCTTCAAATTATGCTGAGAGCATTTGGTTTTTTGTAGAATTTAGTTTTCCTATATTGTTATTTCTTACAGTTGTGGAGGGAAATCTTTTAAGCTAGCCAGCTCTGCTGCCGACATTTCCCTTAGATAGCTGGAATTCTTGATTTGATTTTTTAATGTGTCAAGTCAGAAATTTCACATTTGGAGGGGCCATCAGTTATTTAATAAAAAAAAAAAAAACTTATATGAAGTTCCAAAGTTGTTTGTCTGTGAACGCTTCTTTGTAATTATTTGGTGAACACTTATTGTGTACGATGCACTGCGCTAAGCATTTTACCTGCATTAGTTCTTACGAATTCTATTTTTTTAAAAAAATATGAAGTAACTACTATTATTCACCTTTTACAGATAAGAAATGTGAGGCTTAGTTAAGTGAAGTAATTTGCCCAAGGATCAAAACCAAGGTCGCTCCATTCCAAAGTTGGTGTTCTCAACTCTCACTCCATGTTGCCTATTCCTCTCCTTCATCCTCTTCTCATTATGGCCTCAACAGTCACTTTCTAGTCATCTTTGGTTCCTATTGTCCACTCAAAATTTATTCCCTTTGTCTCCATCTATATTTCTACGACTCTGGCCCATTCCAGAATTGACTCTCACTTAGACACCTGCCTCCAAATTGGTCTCCCTCCTTCCACAAAACCCTCTCCAATCCATTCTCCACACAGATGCCAGAGCAAATTTTTTAAATAAAACAACAATCAAATCTTGTTACTGTCTGACAAATTCTCCAATGGCTTCCTACTCTAACTCCCATTGTAGGTCTACCAGGCTCTACAGTATCTGTCCCTACCTACTTCTTTCTTTTCATCTCACACCACTCTCCAACTTAATTACTCCCTTCTTGCCAACACTGGCCTCTTTTCTCTTCCTCAGTCTCACCAAACTCATTCACACTTCGGGAGTGCTGGTATTTGCTGTACATTTTGCATGGAATGCTTTTCTTTCCTCAGGACTCTTTAAACATCACCTCCTCTAAAAGGCCTTTCTCTGATCATCTTATCAAAGGCAGTGTCCCCATTCCATCATTTCATCCCATCCCTCCCTATCACAGTTGTCAATGCTATTGAATCATGGTACTGATTTTGTCTTGTTATTTGCTATATCCTCAAGTACCTAGAACACATAGCACAAAGTAGCCACTCAAGAGAAATTTGTTGAATGAGGAATGAGTAATCAATATATTGGCCATATTTTCTATCCCAATAATGGAGATATAGAGCCTAAAAAAACATTTTTATGCTGCTTGCAGAAAATGGCTTATAGATTTTGTCATTAAGATACTGAGATATTGGAATTTATAAGGGAATTTAATGGTTTATGTGACTTAGATAAAAATCTTTGAAAATAAACTGTTCTTGAAAATTCACAATATATGGATTTCAAGTACCAAAGTTGTTGCCTTAAGAAATTTCTATTCTCTAGCTGGAGGGGCAAAAGAGATGCATGTACTACATGTACACATAATTTATGCTGAATGCCAACTGAGGATCACAGAAGTTAAATGCCCAGCAAATTTAAAGGGCTGGGGAATACTAAACGAAAATGAACTTAAAACTGATCTTGAAAAATGGGAAAGGGTTAGAAAACCTTGTATTGGATTTTTGTTTCTTAAAAGTGCTTTTGGGTAAACATATTGAAGATTTACATATATGCCAGACTCTCCAAAAGTGTCATTTGCCTCTGACTGTGAGATTTTTTAGGAAACTTTAGAAAGTCTTTGCCTCGGCCCCCCGGTGGCGCACTCAGTAGAGTGCAGCACTTGGGAGTGCGGCAGCGCTCCCGCCAAGGGTTCCGATCCCATATAGAGACCGGTCGTGAGCGCGGTGCGGACACGACACCGAGGGTTGCGATCCCGTTACCGGTTACGAAAAAAAGACAAAAAGGAAAAAAAAAAGAAAAAGAAAAAAAGAAAGTCTTTGCCTTCCCTGGGGTACAGTTTCAAAACCTGAAGGAAATATCTTGCTAAACAGTACCCCTAGTGGTCTCAAAGAGTCCCTTCAGCTTTTAAGATGCCTCATTCCCCAGGCAACAAGTAGTTTCACAGTTCTAAGAATATGATTCATTAGCAATATATGTGCCATATCTATAATTGTAATTAGGCTTAAATAGCAAGATCTTTCCACAGAGCAAAACAATGACAAAAAAAAAAAAAAAAAAGGAAAAGAAAGGTCAAATATTTCCAAAGATTTTTTTTTAAATGGTGCTTTCACAACCTGTTTCGCGGAGGCTCACCCTGGTAACTGAGGGGTTGGCAGGGAGTTTAGGGGCAGAGGGCATCTGGAGAGGGAAGGAAGGTGAATTCCCAGGAACAGTAGTTTAGGAACATGTAAAAAACTGGTCCCTGCCACATTATGAGAAAAGGTGAATTGTCGATAAACACTTCCTACACCTGATATCTTTTGTATGGAGAGCTGCACATTTAATAAAGAAGCAGCTGCCACTACTGAACGATTAATCAATACTGGTAAGCTGACATCCTAAGAACTGTTGAACTGGAGCTTTTCTATCCCTCTTGCATTTACAAATAAAGTGCTCACTATTTGACTAAAGCCTGTCGACTTGACCAGAAAATATCAGAGTCCTATTTAAATGACATTTGCAGAGAATGAGATTTTCTTCTGGCCACTGCTCCTTATCGCTAATAATAACATCAGATTAGTGGATTTAGGCCGGCGGAGGAGCAATGCCTTTTCTGATCCCTTCTTAAAGCAGCCCTTTCCATCTGTCTAGCCAAGCTGTCCCCCCACTTGTTTGGGCCAATGAACAACTCCTAAATGGTGTCTCATTAATATCACGTGGGCTGTCTATCTAGAGACAAATGGTGTTGCTAAATTCCACACAAGACTATCAAGTCTGCTTAGATTTGAAAGATCAAAAAACCTGTAATGTCTACAGGTACAAAGATTTCTCTAGACAATTGCCACCAAATGTTGATGAGTCACAAGAATTAAAACCAAAAATTAACGAATCCCAACTGATAGGATTTTTCAAATGTCCTTCATTCATCAATTAAGTTTCACCTGTCATCATTTCAACTCATCAGGTACAATGAAGTGTCACATTTTAGTGAAGACTAAAGTCATGATAGTTGATTGCTTTTTTTTGGGGGGGGGAGGAATTCATGGCCAAACACATAAGCACTTACATGATTGCAGGGGAAGATGCCTTTATTACTATTTTTATATGAATTGTGCAAGTTTGAAGACTGAACATGATTTAAAATCTAAATGCCAGGTCTCCCAAGAACAAATCTAAGTATTTCTAAAGCCCTATCATAAATAACTACATTTAATTTCCTTTTTCAGCGTTTGGCACTTTAAAAGCCCTTTTACAATTCGCACCTATGCTACTTAAGTTAATAACTGACATTTCCTCTTAGTGATACATAATGTAAGCTGGAGTGCTGCTGTGAACCAGAGATAAGCCTGGGAAACCAGTAACCTCAGTATGAAGCTAATGTTTCAAGATCATACTGATCGCCTATATCGTGTGCCTATTTTGTTTTTCAACAAAATCTTGCTCATTCTTAATCGTGACCAAAAAGTGTTTCTATATGACAGAGAACCCCATGCCAAGCAGAGCCGCAACCAGCCATATGGCTTGAATTGAATGTTTAGCAAGGTTAAAGTGAGAGTCTTCTTTTTAAAACAGCACTTATTGACACTTGAAGGAAAAACAGAGGGTCTGGTGTCCGATTGTTTTACCTACAGATTGTTTCAATGCATCACACTGTTAATAAAGTTACATTAAAAACACAATATAAGAAATTGAAGGCTGCTTTTAAGGAAAGGATGCACTCAATTGTCAATTTACACATGTCATAAAGTCAGTAATGTATCCTGTATATGACACAATTTATCTTCATTTCACAGGGTCACAATAAGTACACGTCCACATTTCCTTCAGGAATTCCACAGATGCTAAACCAGGCATCACCATTTTGACACAAACCTGGGCAATTTTCGATGAACATCTTCAAGAATCCACAACTATTTAACTATTGTGATATTGTTCTAAAATTATAATAGAAAAAAACACGTTAAAAAAAAAAAAAACTCTTCAGAAAGCTGTAATTATTTTAGCCAAAAGGGGTGTAATACGAAAAGAAATAAATCCGATCATTTTAGGCATAACTCAGATAAAATACACTGATTTTTAATAATAAAATAGGAAGTTTGGTCAAAACCGTTAAAGTTAACAAGCTATCACTTTATAGTTAACAACAACGAATTCATTCTGGACATCAAATACAAACACCAAACCCGCCAGGGTGGCAGAAGGTAAGTATGTCCACCATTAGGTTTTGTCTACACTCCTTTTTGTTTAGAAATTGCTGGTGAGAGTGGTGGGTTTTTGTTTTTCTATTTCTCTTTTCTTTTGTGCGACCCCTGCTCTAACCCTATTATTGTCCCTAAATGAAGAAATAACTTGGTCTGGTGGTTGGGATGAATTCAGGCTTCCCACAGCATGCAGCAAGCAGGTGAAGATAAGAGACCTCTAATGCCTTGGGACAGTAGCACCCTTGGGAGCAGGACTTTTTCAGCCTGCCAGCAGGCCCTGGTACAAGAAGGATATTGGTCATTTTGCATCGTTTTTGTTTGTGTGGGTTTGATTTTGTTCATTCCTTTTTCCTTTGGAAGAAAGGAAGAAGGAAGAAGAACAGTGTCCTAGATAGAGCCAGAACAGTCACCCCCACCTAAATGGCCACATATTCCCATTGTCATGTCTGTAGCTGGCCGGAGGATGGAGTGGAAGTTTCAGAGCTGGCAGTGATCTGAGAGATCATAGCTGATACCTAGCAGATGTATTTTTTTTCTCTTTCTTAGACATTGAAAATGAGTTACTCTACTATTCTTTTATGATTTCATTCAAAATATGTCTAGTACCTTAAAAGCAAAATTTTCCAATTAGATAAAAAATTAATTATAAGTATGAGTATTTGAAGACTACATTTCACACACCCTAACCACCAGATGTATGCACTCTTCAAAGTGTAAACAATCAATTTAAAATCCCCCCAACACCCACAGATGAAGTGAGAACAGCATGATTGATTATTTAACCTTCTAAAGCACGCGAATTAATGTTGTCACTATTAATAGATGAAACCTTTATACTGTAGTGAGCCATTTCCTATGATCAAAGTCATTTTTCCTCAATTTCTTTCTGTGTAAAACAGAAAGAGGTTCCGATTAGCAATAAGGCACAGGCGGGATATGTGGTTATCTGAAGGTAATCACAGCCCTGTGGGAGCAGAGGTACTCAACTGTACCTTTTGCTTTGTGACTCCTCAGGGGGGTGATTATCTCATGATAATCATATTCCCCCACCCCATTGTGCCTTATTGCTTAATTAGCTACTGCATGAAATGTAGTTCTGTTTGCATCAACTTTATGTCTACTATAATTGCCCTGAGTTGCAGTTCCAAGATGAAAAAAGTGGATCAAATAACTACATATATTTTCTTTGATTAATCATGAAAAAAATCATTAAGGGATTAAAGTGAAACCATTTTACTCCTGCTGATCATGTTCAGCAATTTGAAATTATTTTATGATCCTGATCAATGTAATTAATGAGAATGGCTGTTAATTAGTTACACTAGCAGGTGGGCCATGAAAAATGTATTCGCTTAATAATTCCATAGAACAACATGTGATTAAGGGCTCCTGTGCTGCTTTTACCTGGTACAGAGAAAGGAAATCTCCGTCCAGCTCACAGTGTTCTTTGAGATTACCCTAGTCCCTTCATCGCTCACCTCTGCTTCCCCAGTCCCTTGTAGAGCTTCTCCTAGGGTGACACACAAAAACAGCAGGGCTTGAGATTTTCAAATGCAATTAAGCATTTTTTTTTTTTTTTTTTTTTTTTTTTTTTTTTTTTTTTTTAGCTTTAAAGCTCTCCTCTTTGTCACAATGCTCTGCAAGGGGAAGTACGTGGTAAACTCCATGGAAGCACGTTCCATTTCTAATGAACTAACTGTAGCTTCGCCATAGAAAATAGGGGAACTCAGTCATCCTCATCTGTCCCATCTGATGTTCTAATCCTTTCGCTAGAGAGTCCGGCTACAGTAAACCCTTGGTGGCTGCCTGGTGACAGATAGACAGGAAGTGTGAATATGGTCCACTAAGTTGTTCATTAGTAATATTAGAGTTTATCAGGGAGTTTTTATTGTCCTTAGATATAGCACATTCCCTGAAGAGTTAGTCAATACAGTCATCCCCTCAGTTTTTATCATACGGCAGTACAAATGGAGGTGAAAACAGTAACAAATATTTCCAATATTCTCTCAATTAAATTACTTAGTCACATCAATTATGTAAATGGCTACCAATATCTGTTAATATGATTTTCCTGTGTGCTGAGCTCATGAATTTCATTAAACCCTGCTAACTGGCATTTAGGATCTGCCCTAGTGTTCAGCATACTGCTACTCGGCCTAATTGTGAGAGCTGAAATACTAAAAAGTGAGGTTAATGCAAAATTCAGGAGAAATCCTGATTCCTATAGACAGAGGAGACAGGAGCATACTAGTCCCACTTTATGTTCTTTTCAGAGGCTACATCTCAAGTGCCCATTGTATTTGGGTTAGATCCACTGGATTTTCCAGCAATTAAGGGGAGAGACCTAGGGAAAGACCCTAGCTGAAGGGGTCTTTGTGCAGCTTTCCTGGCCCCTTGGCTAGGTAGTCACACCAACGCCCAAGTGGTCATGAAGTGGTGGGAAGTAGGGCTCTTGTTCCTAGGGATGCACAGTAGCCCATTTACTGGCTGTTAGATTGTCTTTCCTTTAGAATTAAAATTTGATGATGGTTTTGCTTCTCTACTGGTGGGCTTCTTTCTCTCTCTCTCTCTCTCTCTCTCTCTCTCTCTTTCATAACTACCACCTACTTAGAAGAATTTCCATTACTCTGTGCATTTCATTTTCTACCTCAGGGTATTTTTCATTGTTTTATTTGCAAAAGCGTGCAGTACATGCTTGGGGTTTTCTCAAAATTATGTATACTAACATGACAGTCAACTGGTTCTAAAAACTGTGTGAAGACAAAAAGCATTCTCCAGCCCTGCCCTGCACCTCCATCTCTTGGTCACTTCTCAACAGGCAACTTTTTGCAACTTCTCTTTAGTTTATTATTTGGGCATTTGCCCCCATTTCTGTAAATAACACAACTGTATTGCTATGTCTTCATTTTTCAGTCTTAGGTATTATCTATTGACTCTCCTTTATGGAAGATGAGCATTCGGCATTCTTGCTTTCCTCTTCCCCCACCACATGTTGGAATCCTTCTCATCCCTCTATCTTCCCAACATATTTATATCAAAGTTATAGTTAGATCTATATTTATTTTTACATTACTTTGATAATATAGTCAACTCAGATCTAAGCCATGGACTAAACTATGATTTTCCTTTCCTGCCTGCACAACTCTTTGAAGTTAATCATCATAATTGTCTTCTATTATTGTTTGGCTTAATTTTCTATGTATTTATCACTGATGCAACCTCAAACTCTCTACCAGTTGTGTGTGTAAATGCCATCAATACATTCACTCCCATCAGCTATCAATTTCATCTTCTTCATAAATTTCATTCAGAGCTTTCTGACCTGCTCCAACCTCAACTGTTTGTCCTCTACATCCGGGATTCTCTTCACCACAGTCCTGCAGACTCCCTTTGCCTCTTTCCTGTGTGTTCATTGATTTATTCATTCACTTTGGTGAACAAATAGATCCTCCTGTAGCTTACTGAGAAAGGATTGGTCCTAATTTTTTTTTGAGATCTTGAATATCAGAAAATGTTTTCATTTTATCCTCCAACTTGATTGATAATTTGGCTAGGTAAAAATCTTAGGGTGGAAGATATTTCCTCCAGAATTATCTTTCTAGTTTCCACTCTTGATGTGAAGTCCAAAGCCAATTCTGTCTCTTTGCATGACACCTATTCTCTCTCTCTCTCCCTCCCTACCTCCCTCCTTCCCTCCTCCTCCCTTCCTTTTTTCCTCCCTTTCTCTGGAGGCTTACAGAATTTTCTCTTTATCTCCTTTTTTTCTGGAATGTAGTGATGAGTCCTCATGCCACCATTCTGGGGGAAACACACTGGTGGTCCCTGCATTTAGCTGGCACTGGATGCATGAGTGTACTTAATTTCCCAGTTTCCAGGAAAGTACCCCAGGACAGCAACCCTCTGTTTTATCCTCTCCAAAGAATAAAGCTCTCATTTTCTGCAGGGGTGGGGGAGTGGAAGAGCATAAGAGTAAGGGAAAGGAATTAGGAATCTAACTTCTTACACAGCTTTCAACCAATCCTCTGTATTTTAGACCCTCTTCGTTCCCACTTCAAAGGATATCTGATACCACCAATTCCTGTTCTTTTTGAAGGTTCTGCAATGTGAGTTGAATTGATTCTCAGCTTTTCCCACTGATGGTTTAGGATTTGGATTTCCAGATCTGCTAAATCAGTTACTATTTGCCCAAATGCTTTCCAGCTTCCAAAATTTTGTTATTTCCTCTCCCATATTCCCAGTCCTTTTGGGTATATTCTTTTAAAAATATATTTATCATAGTTTTAATGTGGTTTTCGGAGGGAGTGAAATACATGTGATCAATTCACCATTGGAAAAAGTCTAAGCAGCTAATTCACATATGACAACCACATCTCTCCCCTCCTTTCTAAAAAACATTAGTTATGTTCCTGATACTACATAGTTAGCTCTGTAAACTGAGAAAGAACCTGAAATTTAGTGAACATAAACATGAGGTAAAGAGGTCCTGCAGAGGGTTCCCAGATGTATTTCTGAACTGATTCCAGACTTGAGTAAATCCTGACTGGTCCAAGCTAAGCAGTTCTAAAGGGCTATCTTGTAATTTTAACCAAGGGACAAGAGTCTATGAATGTTCAGCCGCATCCCACTCCCTCCTGCTTGTGTGTCTGCAGCTCCTCAGCTGAGGCTGATGTTTCTTAAACTGAAATTCTCAGCCTATTCTTCCTACTGCTACGACTAATAAACAGCTTCCATGTGCATATCCATGTGCAGTTTACAGAGTACTTAAACATATATTAACTCACTTAATTCATATCCCTGTTGAAGAAATTGCTGTAGTGATGTTCATTCTTATTTTCAAGAATCATGATTAAGAGCTTAGACTTTGAAGTCGATATCATCTGAGTAAGAGTTCTTATTCCACGCTGATTATTTGTACAACCTGGACAAGTTATCCAAACTCTCTGAGCCTCAGTTTTTGCATCTGTAAAATGGAGATTACTATAGTACTCAAACCTTTTGAGGTTTTTGCAAACATTAAACAAGATTGGCTGGTACACAGGAAGCACAAAGGCTGGTACACATAAAGCACTTAATAAGTAGCAGCTATTACTCTGATTCCCGTTTTAAAGATGAGGATCTTGAGATTCAGAGGTGTTAAATGATTTGTCCAAGTCCACAGAGCAAATAAGGAACAGAACCAGGACAAGGCTCAAACTGCCATGTTAGACTGAGAACGTCATGCTTATTCTACCACACCAGTGGTTCTCATCCCTGGCTGCATGCACACTCGAATCATGTGGGCAGCTTTGAAAACATACCCAGGCCAGGGGCCACTTGAGAGATTGACTTAACTTCTTGGGTGTGGTTTCTGAAAATGGGTATGTTCTCAAAGCTCCCTAGGCAATTCTAACACTAAGCCAGGGTTGCAAACCTATGCTTTTTACCAAACATTTTCTTTAGCTCCCAGGTGGCCTTCAACTGTGTATATGATCTCCCTCTCATGTCCTAGACCCCTGGTCAGTATCAAGAAATGTAATCATAATACACTAGTTCTGAAAAGTGTTAAAGAAATATAAAAATTGCTCCCCCCACCCAACACAGGAACTTGCTGATTTAGAGAATTAATAGCTTGTCGGAAATGACTAGAAATGAGCATGCCAAGTTCCAGCTACAGTCCAGCCAAGTTTTCCTGAATACATGAGGAGGTCATTCAGTGTGGTCAGCCTGGGCTCCACTGCAGGGTCAGCAGAGTGATCTATTTTAAACACTGTCAGGCAGCCTTAGGTTCCGGACTTCATTATTTAGAACAGGCTTCTGGTTTTCCAGGCAAGAAATAATAAAAAGGGAGGCTAGACAAAGAGGCAAAGAGAGAAAAGCCACATGGCTACTTCTGGGTGAATTAAAAGTCTAGAGGAGGAAAAGCAATAGGCTGCTTCAATCTCAGAGCTGTCAGAGACAGGTCATCCTGCCCGGGCTCCGTGGGAGCACACGGAGTTGATGAGACCAAGGTTATTGAGCTGAGTCCCCACGAGGCTCTTAGCAGAGCTTTACCCAGAGGCCACATGCTGCAGAACCTAACCCTATCCAGCTGTAAGCCAGTGGCCCTAAGGAACCCCAAGCCTCATCACCTACAGACAAGTTCACCAGGCTGGTAGCAGTCTCAAAATGAGAGAATCTCACAGATCACTTTTATCTTCAGTGACAAATACATGCTGTCATCACATATTGAGGGAAAGTTCATGAAGGTAAGGCTGGAATTTGGTATGCTCCATAAAAAATGTTTATCTTCATTTAAAAAAGTGCACTTAGAAAAAAAATATTATCTTTTGGCAGGCCTTGGGCTTAACAAGCTTTCTTCTTATGGTGTGGAGAATAATGAACTTGTCTAGGACAATGAAACCAAAATGAAAGGGCCAAAAGAATCACAGGGGTGAATGGGAAAATGGTGAAAATGACCAAAATCAATCCTTCTAGAAACTTCTTCCATGATAAGACAAAGTTATTCTGCATGACCTAAACCCAGCTCCTATGGACTCGGCTTCGGTGATTGATTCTCACCTGCCAGTTCTGGAACAAACTCTGCTGCTCGCAGAACTCTAAGCTCTAGCCAGCGTCTATTGGCCTCTTCAAATAAAAGACAATTGGTGTCGTCAGACTCCCGAGCATATTTTCATAATCAGCCTGATCATGAGTGCACGGCAGCTGCTCGATTGATGGTGTTAGACAGGGAATAAAAAGAGATGCCAGGAGTGCCCTCAGATCTGACATAACGAGGCAAACATCAGTCATTTGGCTAAAAAGCTAGTAAAGGCTCCATCAACTGTGACATAGGAGTCTGTCTTGGGTGAAGCTAATGAGGAAATGTGGCAGTGCAAGCATTTTCTTTAGACAGGAACAAGTTGGGAGTGAGCTGCATTTTCAATGGAAAAAAAGAAAAAGAAAAAGAAATCCAGCTGAAAACAGCTCATATTCTTGCTCTGATGAGAAATGATATATCCGAGTTTTGAAACAATTGTCTGAAAAGCAAGATTTTTTTTTAAAGTGTTCCACTTCATTTGCTAAATGCTCAAGAGCTCGTAAAATTAGTACTTGAAAGTGGTCCCTTCCATGGAAGGCAACATTACACAAAATGTAATCTTGGTCCTCTCAGAAAAGGAAATTTCTTCACTAATGATGCAATAAATCCAGTCCATGCCTTGAAAGAGTAGATCATGGCTGGCAGCCATTAAATAAGGGATTTAGATAATAATATACAACCCATAAGAATAACCAGCATGCGCATGGCACTTTTTGGTATTTAAAGCACTTGTACTGTATTTTATTTGATCCTTAGTGATAAAAGCAGGGAAGAAATAATTACTAGCTCCATTCCAAAGAGAAAGAAAGAGAAATTGAGGATCTCCTGGGTTACTTAACATAAAGACCCAGAACTAGTCAGTAATAGGGCTGGACCTGCAACCCAGGTCTGCTACCTCCACACCTATAGAAATTTTTGCCCTAGAGATGAGCCAGGGACCTGACTTGTAGACAAGCTTCCATATACTGTCAAGTGTGTGTGCAAACACTTGAAACACTTTGAAACACTGCCCAAGAAATTTGACATAAGCTAATTATGATGACTGGTGTCCCCCACCTATCCCCTAGTGGCTCATGTCTGTGGATGGAGCTTAGATCCAATATTGCCTTTTGATGGCACTACCAGTGACAGCAGCACAGTGAGAACAATAAGTTCTAAAGGAAGGAAAATTAGACCAAATATTTTTGGATGAAGATGGTTAATATTTCAATGAATATACAATTGTTTATACTGATATGTTTATAATGCCCAGATGTCAAAGAGAGTAATTCAAAGAGAAGCCAAACAACCGTCTAGTACATTTAAGGAAAATGGGAGACAGGGAGTATATGACGGTACTTCAAAAAGTTCTTGGAAAGATTTGAATTACCTTTTAATTTTATTATTCCATAAACTTTTTGAAGTACCCTCTTATAATAAACTGCATACACACACTAAACAAGGAGTTGCTATATACAAGTGTTTTCTGAATGGAGAATCACAAGAGTAGACATACGGCTTCTGCAATTATGCTCCAGGCATTTTGCACACATGACCCCTTCCCCTGCCTATGTTTACCCTCTATGAAATCAATAAAAAGTACCCATTTTACTGAGTCTTGGGAGTAAGAAACATTTCCTGAAGAAAATAAATATAATAAATGTGGAAATTCCTCATTTTGGAAACTAGCAACCCCTGGCCTCCTCTCTATCTCAAATTCATGATTCTCTGGTTCTTTTAAAAGGGTATGTTGGTATTTATTAGGAGTCACTAAGGTGCCAACAAGACAATTCCCCACACCTCTGTGCTGCCCTGGGTTCTCGAATGAGGCAACAATGAGGTTGGCACCCACTTTGCAGCAGAGAATCTGAGCAGGAAAGAGGATGCATTTCATGGAGGACCACCAGTGTCTCAGGGGCTCCAGTAATTAAAAAGAAAGGAAGGAAGGAAAGAAAGAAGGAAAGGAGAGAGGGAGAGATGGAGGGAGGGAAAGCAGAGACTATGGAAAGGCACAGAGCTCTCAGTGGACCACCAGAAGCAAGGCCTAGCAGGTGCCCACTGGCTAGGAAGGGAAAGGTGTTAAACAGGATGCAGACGCAGAAGAACAGTGGTGCGCCTTATCTAGGTCCCTTTGAGCAATATGATCTTTAGACAAAAGAGAAGGGCTAATTACACGTTGATGGATTTTCTTCTTTTGTTTTTTCTCATAGCCAATGGCTGTCTTTCCTCCTCAGACAGCCAGCAAATCCAAGAATAGCTCTGTGTTAACACTGCCAGCTCGGCTCTCTGTGGAAGGTAGTATATTTTAATGTCTTCCCAACTGCGTGTTTGCTGGTAATCAATAGCAGATGCCCTAACGAAGGAGGAACTACACTCGTGTCCTAGAACAGGATCTCAACATGCAGAGCTGCTCTATAACCGGCTTTGGTACCTAAACCATTGAACAATAGGGCTTTAGTTTTGCTGAAAGGTAATACTGCTGCAGCATTTTACTGTTTTACCTACTTCCATTTCAAGGTGGGTTTCCTCCATAATGTGGCCTTTCCGAATTACAATAATATAAATTAAGCACTATTGTACAGGAAGACTTTTATTTTTTCCCCCAGCATCTGTCTTACAGCTGCACTATTTATATTGGCATTTTTTCACAGTTTACTTTCTGCAATGTATTTGGGGTAACAAGATTGCGATTTAGTGTAATATATTAGGCTGGTGGAAGAGTGCCTACTTTGTAAGGAGCTGGTGAAATTTTCCTGAGAAAGAAATACATACCCTAGAGCCACTTGGGTGACATACTAAATGGTAAACAATGACAGGGCTTCTGCAAACCTACCTGTTAGCAGCTTCATGGATTACACAGTGACACTGAGAACCCTGAAACAGTGGGGTCTACATGGAATGCAGTTAAACTCATATTTCAAAACTCATAACATGCCAACATGCAAATAAATAAATTCTCCTTTCCAAATGTCACCAGCCGGTTGATTGCTAGGCAGGCACTGCCGTATTTTCCTGAAACTATAAAAGAAGCACAGTCACCCGCCTCTGAACCCTTTCTCCCTGGCTTCCTGCATCATCTCTTGAAATTCAGGATGCATATTTGGAGCACTGTGTGTAGTAGCCCTTTGGGGATGGATATTAATGAAGAGATGTTCGCATGCCAGAGCCTACTCTATCAGAGTGCAAAGGGTACAGTCTGTTCAGAGCAGCTTTTTAATTTCTCATAATTAACCCTGCCAGAATTAACGTCCATGGCATCAGTGACAGCAAATTTAAAAAGTCACATCAGCACAGATAAATGCCTCTCACTGCCTCCGTGTCCACCCTCCTCCCCATCCACCTTATGTTGAAAGAGGAAAGTTCTCAAAGGCTGTCAAGTTGATTGTCTTGTCACTGCACTGAGAGACCTGCTGGGCTAGGTATGACCAGGGCACTTTTCCAACTCCCCTGCTGAGAATGCCAACCTCATTCAGCTCTTAACTGGCCACGTGCCATGTCAGTCCATGGCACGGTTTCAGTTTCTTTTACTCAGTGACATGCAGCATCTCATGTGATCTCCACAGTGAGCGTGGAGAACTGAAATCTGAGTGTGTCGGTGCATTCCTACAAGTTCTAAAGCTGACTCACCATTGAAAGGCAAACCAGGGGATCCTGTGACTCACTTTAATCCAGCCTCTTACAAGCTCTCTCAAACCATCTGTGGCAGATGATTAAAAAAAGAAGAACCATAAGACAGTGGTGTACAAGTGACCAACTTATCACAGTGGAAGAAAAGCATCAGTTGACACACAGATTTTGACTTTTTACAAGATGTGAACAAAAAATAATTGGCTTGGAGGAAAAATTTCACATAATTTCTGCAAGTCGAATCACTGAACAACTCCACCAGCTCAATCTTATCTTTATTGGAACCCAGGATTCATAGGTCAATCCCTTCGCTTTCCCCATAAATAGTTTCCCTCTGGTTTTTCAGAAGGGTTAACAAAGTGGAGACCCATTGAGGTGACAATTGCGAAACCTGCACTGTCTGTTGCAATGGCCACTGCCAGTTTTGTGAGTGACACCTTTAAAGCAATAGCACTGACATGCTACAAATTCAATGGGCGACTTTGGCAGACTCACATAATTGTATTAGAAGTATTTACACTTTACACATATGAACAAAAATTGCTGATTCTGGATTCATTTGGACAGCTGTGCTATGTACATGCTCACACAAATACATGTGCTGCTTAAGAACCTCTGCTGGAGACAGTAATGGAGCAGGTTATTTTCCTTCCGTTAAGAATCCACCAACATCATTGAAAAGGCCATTCTCAGGACTAATGAAGCCACCACACCTAAAAGCACACTGCTGCTCAGGGGATTGCCTTGTGGGGAAAGCAGAAACCCTTGTAAAATCAAAGTAATCAACAAGCCTGCATGGGATGCCTACTATGCACAAAGTGCATGCACCGTGTCCAGGAAATTATAGGAAGTGAATACACACAGAGTGAGTGGACTTGAACATAAGAAAACAGGGATTAGAGCTATAAGCTTGCATGAAAAACAAATATATCTCCAAGTCCCTGCCTCAACTTTTTCGATAGTAGCTCATACACCTCCTGATTCTACCTGTCCCATTTGCAAAGGTATTAATTAAGCCTAGGCAGACTATGCAGTGGAGTTCAGCCACCTTTCACAGCGCAGACTCCTTCACTTGGAGAAGAGATAGAGGTAACTTTAGTGTGATGTTTCCTTTTAAGGTCTCAACTCAAACTTTCACTACAGGCCTTTTTCAAGATACAGTACTCTAATGCTCCAGCGGTTAAGCATTGGCCTGCTCTTACTAGGAGTTATTAGCCCCTTAAAACCATGTTTTTGTAATCACCTTTTTTTTTTTTTCAGTTATCAAATTTATTACATATTTCATGCTGGATACTACAAAATTCTGAAGCAAGTCACAAGCACTTTGCTTAATAAAATATTCATACACTAAAATGCATGCTTTTTCATCACGATTAATATGGTTAAAAGTAATATCCCATTGGTCATTCAATTTTGGAGTTGACAGCTCTTCTTTGGCTTTGGAAACACTGTTAGAATCAGGATAAAACTAAATGCCTTTCCTGTACATATATCCCCTAAAATATGCAAAATGCTGGCTGTATCACGTTATGACTGGTTTTGTTTAATGCACAAACTATCTCCCCCTCTAGATTGTCTTAGCCAGTGAATCTCTAATGGAGCAGTGCATAAGCTCTAGTCTAGAGAGAGTCATTAAGAGTATCAGGCTGGGGTTATGAGAGCCAGGAACACTTCTACCTAGTTCACTGCTGGGTCCCCAGTGCCAAGAATAGGATCTGGCACCTAGAAGGTGTCCAGTATGTAAATGCTTATTGAAAGAAAATAAGGAAACAGGGAAGAAAGAGAGAGGGAGGAAGGAAAAAAGAGAAGGAGGGAAGAAAGGCTAATTGATCCTCTCTAAACCTCACCCCCATTGGGTCAAATAAAGAATTTCTAAAATTCCTGCCTGATCTATGAGTCTGTGAATCTGATTTAAATTGTCCCTTGGTATCAATGATAATATAGATAATTAAAAAGTAGTTTGCTCACCAATGAAATATGCAAAAGAATTCAGTAGAGTGTCCCTTGTTAGTCCAATATCTGGCCTCTTCTCCAAACAGTAAAGAATTCTTTGTTTTAAATATTTAAACTTCATTGGAATGATGAACTGGGCATATATTTGCTTAATTTGCAGACTGATAGAGCTCAGATTCAGAAGCATTTCCATAGGTTTACTAAAACACTTATCACTACTCTAGTTCAACAGCTTGAGCATTATCCTCTTGGAGTAATGTATACATTTGAGAGGAAAGAAAGCTAATGTCACCTAAAATGATCACTTGTGGAATATTAATCTCTTCAAACTCTAAAAGCCTAAGATGTATTTCCATTGTGGCGTTGCTGAGACTATCTGCTGCTAATTTAAATGCTGCTTCCACTAATTCGCCCACCTCCACAGTTAATGTCTCCTGGAAGTGAGGTCATGAAGTATTTCCAAGTATCCATAAAACCCTATAATTAAGGCTAGTTAAATGCTCTGTATCTGCTGAGCTAGTACATATATTTGTGCAACTTCACATTCAGTATTAATGAGTCTTCAGCAAACAAATTTAGAAATCTTTTAAAAGAAAATCTCAGGTTTGAAAAAAAAATTCTGAGATCATACACCTCATCTGAATGCACACCTACCAAAACTAAGTTCTCGGTGTACACACAGTTGTAACTGTTCCCATGAGGCACTTCCTCCACTCTGCACCATTTTACCTCCTAAAGGAAGTGACCAGGAGTGGGAAATTATTACTCATGTATTTGCTTGGCTCTGACACCTCTCTCTCTCTCTCTCTCTCTCTCTCTCTCTCCTTTTCTCTTCCCTTTCTTCTCTCCCTCCCTCAGTCACTGTCTCCCTCTCTTTTTCCCTCCCTCTTTTATTTAACTGCAGAGGCTGGTTGAGTGATTACTAACTCAATCAAGTTTATATAAATAACCCCCTCACATCTATATATAAAGTTTAAAAACAACAATAGCTTCCTATTACCTACAGAATAAAATTCAAACTCCTTCATCTGGAGCTCAGGATTCAACACTTCTGATGCTGTGTGACCTTGGGCAAGTTAGTTAACATCTCTGTGCCTCAATGTGCCCTCATCTATAAATTAGGGATAATAGTAATACCTATCTCATAGGGTAGCAGGACTAGTAAATGGGTTGATATACATAAACCACATAAAACAGTGCCCAGTATACAATAATTCCAATATAAATATTAGCTTGTATACTGCTCCCTCCTCAATGGAGTTCCAACATGTACCTCAGGCTTCGTTTCCCACTGCTTCCATCTTGAACATTCCAATCCAATCAGATTGGTTTATTCACTCTTCCTAAGTTATATCTCATGTATTCTTACTTTTGTGCCTTTCAACAATAAATAGCAAATATTTATTGAGAGCACATTATGTGCCAAGCACCATACTAAATGTTGCATGGATTATCTTGTTTAAGCTTCAAAAGATCTCTATGTGGCAAGTACCATCATCACTCCATTTTACAGGTGAAGGTAACTGATGCCTGTAGGGATAAGTGACTTGACCACAATTGCAGGGCTAATAAATGGCAGAGCCAATAGTGAAATCCAGAGAGTCTGAATCTGGTGCTCTCTTCCAAATCACTTAGCAGTCCTACCTACATTTGTACTCCCTAGCTGTTCTACCTCCTGCAACAACTCCCTGGTTTCTCTCACAAAACCATGTGCTGTCCAAAACCATCTCAAACTCCAACTCATCCTCAGGTATCCTCTGATCAGCCCAGTTCTCAGAGCTCTTCACCTCTGAATTTTCAGAGCAGTCATGACCTCTTTGGGAGCTGGAAAATCCATTAGTCAGGCAATTATCTAATATCCTGAAACAGTACCTCTGTTTACTTGAATTCTGAGAGATTTGATTTTCTTTTTGTACATGTTTGGCTTGTTTCTCCAATTAAATCTGATGCTCTTTGAGGTCGGAGGCTAAATCTCATGTTTCTTTTATTTCCTCAACAGCATTTGGCACAAATTAGTTATTCAGTAAAAAAGTGACTTTTGATTTAACCCCAGGGACAAATAACTGGGTCAAGATGACCCTGGCTTCTCACTTTAACAACTGGTAAGCAGACATAATAAAATTCAGGTTTTCAATCCCTTCCTTGATTATTCAATTATTACAATCAGCTATTTTCCTAGATTTCTATCTTGGATGCTAATGCTTCCTTTAAATTCTCTACTACCATATTTAAAATTCTCCCAGAATTTGAAAGTAAATTACAAAATAAAAAATAACGTGAGTTTTAAAAAAGCAATACAATATTTCACATTCCTTTACTAGAGACTTGTTTATTTAAAATAAGCTTTAAAATGAGGAAGATCTCTATGAATTAAAATGGAGTATGATCCAGGTTATATTTTTAAATGGAAAAGTTCTGACTTTGAAAGCATGTTAATATTTCACAGTGATTTTAAAAAGAAAAGAAATAAACAGAGGTGGGAGAAACAAAAGCCCTTAAAGGAATTCAAACAGAAATAAATGAACTGAGCTAGATTTCAATTTAGCCACGGGGGGGGGGGGGGGGGGGGGGGGGGGGGAGTGCGAGGAGGAATAAGGGGGCTGGGAAGTAACCCAGGTGATTTTTGCATGCAGTCTTTAAACTATATACCCGTAGGCTAAAGACACAAACAACTTGAAGCAAATATTGTATGCTAGTTAGTAAGCTTCCTTACATAATGCTATGGGTTAACAACTCTCAAACTAATTTTCATGCTTTTTAGAATTGAGCAAATATTGAGTATGGTAAAATTTAGGAAACATTGAGTACGGTAAAAATTGAGTATGGTAATTAATGGGATCCAGGTTTTTCAATGTCAGAAAAGGAAGTTATAAATTTGGAAAGGGAAAAGGATAGAATGAAACCTATGGTGTTGGGTGGAAATTAAGAGGTATGAGTACAAACTCACGGCTTCTAATGTACATCTGTATGTACATCTGTTGAAATCTGTATGAAAGAAAGATAATAGAAATGCATTTTCTAGTTCTATTTTCTAAGAAGTCTTAGAATCAATGTCATCACAATATCAACAGTACACTTGGTGCCCAGATCTTGGATTTTAATTGCCATTTTCCACTGAAAGGATTCCTTGTTAAATTTAAATAGCTGATTCCAGGGATGGAACAGGGAAAGTACAACATAAACTGGGAGTACATTTTATGCTTAAAGTAAGGAAAGCCTTAAAGAATGATGGGGGCATGTCAAAAGGACACAATTACTACCTTAATAGGGCTCTCATTGGTCAAATGGTGAACAACTCAAGCATCAAAATGCATATTAACAGTAAAGGATTACAACCCATCAAATAAGATAAGTGTCTACATTGATGAATGAATGAATGAAGGAGACAAAAAGAAAAAAAAGAGAGAAAGATAAACAGAGAAAGAAAGAAAGATAGAGAAAGAAAAAGAAAAAGAGAGACAGAGGCAGGGAAGGAGGAGAGAATAGAGGAAGGAAAGAGGAAGGAGAGAGGAAGGAAGGGGACAGAGGAAAGTTTGTCTTTACTATAGAAAGCCAACATAAATGTCAAGGGAATGATGGAATTTAAAAAAAAAATTGCAGAGGATTTTTTAGGGACAGCAAAACTACTCTGCATGATACTATAATGGTGGATACATGTCACCCTAAGTTTGTCCAAATTCATAGAATATACAACACCAAGAGTGAACCCTAATGTAAACTTTGGGTGATGATGTGTCAGTGTAGGTTCATCAGCTGTAACAAATATAAAAAAAATTGTAACAAATGTACCAGTCTGGTGGGGATGTTGATAATAGAGGCGTCTATGCATGTATGGGAGTAGAGAGTATATGGAAAATTTGTACCCTCTGCTCAATTTTGCTGTGAAACTAAAAGTGCTATAAAAAATAAAATCTATTTTAAAAAAATCACCATTTAGTATCCACCATAATAATAACTGATTCAATGGAATCATCAGTGAATACTAAAAGTAGTGAGCAAAACTTTTTTAATGGCTTTACTGAGATATAATTCACATACCATACAATTCACCATTTTACAGTGTATACTTTAGTGGTTTTGAGTTTTTCCACAAGATTGTGCAACCATCACCATTAACTACAAAATACTTTTATTCTGCCAAAGGAAATCTTGAACCCATTAAGCAGTTGCTCCCATCCCCCCACCCCCCATCCCAGCCCCTGGCAACCACTAATATATTTTCTGTCACTGTGGCTTTGCTTATTCTGGATATTTTGTGTAAATAGAATTATACAATATTTGGCCTTTTGTGTCTGGCTTCTTCCATTTAGCATAATGTTTTGGAGGGTCATTTGAATTGTAGCACAGGTTGTAACATGTATCAGTACTTCATTCATTTTTGTGGCTGAATAATATTCTATTATATGGTTACTCCACCTGCAGTGTGTCCATTCATCAGTTGATGGATATTTGGGTCGTTTTCACTTTCTGGCTATGTATGAGGATTCCAATTTCTACACTTTTTAATCAACACTTGTTATTGTAATGGGAGCATAATCATCCTAGTGGATGTGTCATGGTACCTCATTGTGGTTTTAATTTGAGGTTTTGGTTTGCATTTTCCTGATGACTAATGATATTGAGCATCTTTTCATGTGCTTATTGGCCATTTGTGTATCCTCTTTGAAGAAATGTCTATTCATATGTTCAGTTGATTCTTTTAATTTCTTGGTAAATAAAATTTTGATGAGGAGCAAGATAATTTACATAGTCTCAAAGTACCCCCCTACAAGATACTAATTACAAAGGGAAAAATACTAACTTTACAAAGGAGAAACCTGGCAGACACCACCTTAAACAAATGATCAAATTCAACATGATGAGTAATAGGACAAATCAATGGTATGCACCTCCTGATATGATGCGCTGAGAAGAACATAATATCCCTTCTGTTGTATTACTACCAATAGTACACAATCTGAATTCTAATCCCCAGGACACATCAAACGAACAAAAAATAAATGATACTTTGCAAAATAATTGGCCTTTACTATTCAAAAATATTGAGGTCATGAAAGTACAAAACAGACTAAGAAACTGTTTCCAGATTAAGGGAGAATAGACAGCCATAATGACCAAATGCATCACATGATCCTGGATTTTCTTTTGCTATAAAGGAAATTATTGGGAAAACCAGCAAAATTTGAATAAGGCATTCAGCATAAAGTATGATTAGATTAGTACCAATGTTAGTTTTCTGATTTTGATAAACATATTGTGATTATGTAAATGAATGTCTTTTTTTTTTAGGAAATATACATTGAACTATTTAGGGGTAAAGGAGTACCATGTCTGCAACTTATTCTCAAACAATTCAAGAAAAAAAAAGTGTGTGTGCACATGTTCATACATTCATATATATTTATGAAAGGGGGGAGGCAGAGAAAGCAATGTGGTAAAATGTTAAAATTGGGGGAATCTGAATGATGAGCATATGGGAATTCTTTGTATGGTTCCTGCAACTTTTCTGTATGTCAAAATAAAAACTAAAAGAAAAAATAAGCTTTAACAGTAGCATAAAGTTGCTCTTTCTTGTTATTTACATTAAGAAATAAAATTGTTTAATTTCAACCCATTTATCCAAGTTTTTAAAATATGTAGCTTTTCTGAGCTTCTTCCTCCATGAAGTGACTTATTTCAAATCGTTTTCTTTCAAAAATATTTTGGTCTTTTCTACAACTCTACTTGAGTTAAACCATTATTTAAAAGAATAGCAAGATAATATTTTTCATTTTATTTTACCTATTTTTACCTTATAGAAATATCCAATGACCTGACTTTTTAAATTGGGGATTCTTCTAGAAAAGGTGGATGGGCTGGTTCCAAGGATGAGCCCCCGGTGAGCCTCCTAGAATCTGAGTTCAATTTGATAACCACAGGCATCACTGACTCATAACAAGTAGCAGCCATCTGGCAAATAGGAGGCACTGGGTACAAAGCCCTTGGATGTGAATGGATAAGTACATCAAGACAAATCTAGCACTTCTTGCAGAAGCAACTAAAGTGCTAGTTCCATGAAGACACCTTGGTTCTAAGCAGCAAAGCATGTAGAGCTCAGTTTGCAGTCTCTGAGATCATAGCAACTTAGGAGCAGATGAGTTTGAAGTGACCTAGCCTTGCGCTGGAAAATTTTAAAAGCCACATGTTTTCTCTAAGATATATGATAGCAATGAAGGGTCCAAATGAAATTTGAATATGACTACAAAAGAGATGCTGTCCTGCCTCCCCTTTTCATTCCCAGCACAACCAAGAACTCCAGGCTGAATTCTGCCATTTCTCCATGTCATTCATAGCACCTCACAATTATTTACTCAAAAAAGAAATCTTTGCATGTTATGTTTATTGAATCACCTTGCAGACCGAATGCAATAAAGCCCAGCTGGTAGTGTCGTGACAAGCTTTCCAGGCACAATTACAAAACAAAGTATTTTAACGTGGTTTCCACACGCTACATACAGTGATAGCTCTTTAATTTTATTTCGTCCAGTTTTCATGTAGGTCTTTGAGCAGCGAAAGATTCTTGCTGTACTATTATATTTAATGAAACGAACATGCAGCAGCATTTATATTGGGGGCATAAACGACTAATAGCCTCATTTAAATATACTACTACAGATGACTCCTTTTTTATTATGGCAAATGACAACATTCACTTTATTTTTCAAAACATGTGTAGCCATGATATACATGCTGCTGATAAAAGCCTGTTATTCACTGAACTAAATTGTCTTTGGCCTTGCATTGAACTCAGAGAAAATTGTGCATGTGCATCTCACGTAAAATTTAGTTCCATATAGATGTGTGCACTACTCCAATGTTATTTACAGACAAAGTATATTGGAGACAATCTGGTAACAAATACAGAGGCTATATTCAGCCATTTAGCCATCAATTACAGACATACTTGGGTTTTCAGTTCAGCATATGGAAACCAACAATGGTGCTTAATCATCACAACCGAAACACTTTTATTTCAAATTACTATATGATTTTGTCTGCTGCCATATCACTCTAAGGGTGCTTGCATTCCTGATCAGAGACACATCTTCTATAAGTTTACAAGGGCCCTGCTGCTGTCTGATGCTTCAAAACAGTTCAGCTACCATATTAACAGGTACGGCTAAAGTTTAGCTGCCTAGAAACAAAATCTGTAACCAGGCACAGCCTCTGAGAAATGGCATCCTTTCCTAGTGGAACCCCTGGAACTCCTCTGCAGGGGAGACTTTTTTATTTGTAATTAATTAAGATGATAGTGGTTTTTTTTTTTTTTTGGGGGGGGGGTACCATTCTTAAACATTGGCCTAATAGGCCAGATTCTAAAATTTATGTCACTGGATGCCCCCACACTTTTTCCCTTAATTAGTGTGCATCCTAAAACAAGAGATTTGAAAACAATTTAATTTGTTGAGTTAATTTTTCACAGTCCATATTCGAATATCTTTGTCCTGTACAGTGCTAGCTAGGTGACAAATATGCTGTTTCAGAATCTTCCATGGTATTTTTTCTTCCCAAATAGAACACAACTATGAGTAGCAAAAATAATCCAAGGTAAGAAAACAAAACAGCTTGACCATCTATAAAGAGGTCATTATGAAACCAACAATGCCAACAACATTTATTATGCATCTACTATGTGTTGGACATTGTACAAAGGGATAGGGATAGAACAATAAATAATGTACGGTATCTCTGTCCTCAGGAACCTCAGAGATTCAGAGCATCAGGGCAAACGTGAAAGCAGATTCCCTGAACATGCCTGCTAGTGCTCTGGTGTGGTCTCCACACTGGGCCTTTGGGTCAGCCTGGGTAGGAGGGTACCCGCGAGGGGGAGGAGATGACCCTTTAGTGGAGTTCTCAATGAAACAAGCTAGAAAAAATGATGGGGGAGAAAGAGGATGCTGGGAAGTTATCAAAAATGACAGTTTGGCCCCCAAGAAACAACTAAGGGGAAAGTCAAGGAGACAGCCCAAGGGATAAAGCAGCAGCATATGGGCAGAAGTCAAGAAACCCTTGCAAGCAGGTAAACTTCAGAAGCACAGCATTGTAAATTTCCAAAACCTAAAAACCCGAGCAAAATGATATAAGGGCATCTCCAATTAGAGGTATTTTGAATTTTCTGACCGAATCAATTCACGGAAAAATTAAAAGCCAAAAGCTAAAATGGGACACGTGACCAAATAAAAATGGTGAGATAATGTATCGACTGAGGGACTGAGAAAGAACTCGGAGCTTTTGCTGAAGAATCAGTCCAGCATTTGCCTGGTAATTCCAAAACAGAATCGCAGAGGAACTGCAACTTATCAACAGATGGATGGAAGCCGGGCCAGCGATGCAGTTGGAATCCTAATGAAAGCACAAGCACAGCCTCAGAGGTGAAAAATAGGTGGGACCTAATGCAAGAGAGGCACAGTGGCCTTGCTGCAAAGGCGTTTGGGGAAAGAAAAGATGATACTGCTGAGTGTACTCACCATAGAGAAAGGATCAAGGTGAGACAAGAGGAGAATCTGAGGCTCCGAGGAGGACCCCCACTTTTCAGGGGCACTTGGCAAGAAACAAAATAACAACAAAATAGCCAAAACATGTGTGGGCTTCCACGAACTGGTACATTTTTGTGAACATGTCAATTTTAACTAGCAGGCAAAAAACTTGAAGTCATAACAAAAATAGGCCTTTGCTTTCCTTTACCCTTTTTCCTCTTCCATTATCTGTTAATGGAGTTACTGATCACTTCTTTCATCAGTCTAGGAAAGCAGAGGCTTCGGAGTCTGAGACACTGCAGTTGTGTGTGGAATAAACCTGAGCAAACAATGGCATAACATGGTTTATGAAACCAAAGGTTTACTCTCTATAAATAACTTCTAGTTATTCTTATTCTTTACACGTCTACTATTACTGAAGACTGGATGATAGCTTTTTGCTGTTGCCTGGTTGACTTCTTACACACACACACACACACACACACACACACACACACACACACACTTACCAGGCAATGACGATATTGATTCTGAAGAGACACTTTTTGAGACAAATAAAAGAGCCATGCAACTGGCCTAACAGAGAAGGTATAGAAACTTCATGGTAACACTTTAATCTTTTCCTTGAACAGTATCTGTCTAATGCACTTGAAAATCTAACATCCTAATATTGAAATCTAACGCCCTAATATCCTATGGGGCAGTGTTAGAAAGGATGTGATACTTTAGATATACTCCAAGACAGTGAGTGGTCTATGCAATTCTATTGTAAATTAAGTTCTACATTTTCTCTTTAATAAAAAAGTAATAACCTGTGAATGAACAGCACTAGATAAAGTATGAAAACAGAGCTTGCTTGTGAAAATATCTCACTTAAACAGAGAATTCAAATATAGGGCAAAGGGAACCAATTTAGCAATTCAAACAAAAAAATAATTTTATTGTGAGGCGTAGATTAGTTTCACACACATGCACACACACACATATTCATTTCATTAAACTAGAGGAATTGGGAAAAATGCTTTTGTCTTTGGGGGATAGCTACTCTTTAGGTTACATGTAATATTCAAAATGTGCCTAATTCTTATAATCCAAATATGTGACACTGCCTGGGTTTCCATGACTACTGCTCTGAAAACCATATTAATTATTCAAAAGGTCCATGCCATTCTCCCTGCATGCCCTAAGGAATGCTGGGAAACGCAACATGCCATTATGAAGGGAATAGCTGTTAAACAGACTGCATGACCAAATCTAAATAGGAAAGTTATTCCCTGGAAGTGCTGACATCATCCTGAACAAAATGAAATGAGGGAATGAAAGAGTTTTGCTTCACGTTTGATATCTTCACAATCTTTGTAAGACCACATAATTGTAGCCTCTGCTCATTCCTCCAATAGGATCTTATTTTAAACCGAATTGGCTGCCTTGCATAGAATAGTGCTCATTCTATGAAATATTTTCCCCAAAGGCTGCCATTTAGATATCGCAGAACATGTAGTAAATTAGATAATCAAGTCAAGACAAATTGTGACTTAGCATCTGGGTGCCATATCCGCCAATGCCTGAATACAACAGTAACTGTCATAGGTGTAGTCTATGATCTTGCCTTCATCATAAATAACATTATCAAAGCAGAAGCAGGGAGATCTTCTGTGTTCAAGCAGCATGCATACTGCTACTGATTTCCTGTCATAGCTAAACTCACAGTGTCAATCCCACAGCAGAGCAATGAGGGGCATTATCAGCCCAATTACTCAAAGACAGGGGAAAGGAAAGCTAGAAGCTATGTGCTACATGCTATTGAACTCCTTCAGGTGTCAGAGATGCTTAGAACATTTGCAATTACTATTATTTGTACTTATTATACATGTAATATTATATTAGGTAATGATTATATATTATTTATTATATAATTTATTGTTATTTGCATTTATTTAGTATTTGTGTTTATTAGCAAAAAAGACAGTTTTTCAAAGAAATAGCTATCACAACGGGGCACAAGTTGAAGTTTCCAAGTTCAAGTTCCAAGGTCTCTAAATTTGGGGCATTTAGAGTGATTTACACCATTATTGGGCTTCATTAATTTTTAATTCTTATTTATCATATATATACAGGGAGGAATAAAAGAAAGGCAAATTTTCTAGAAGCAAAGTATGGGAGAGAATTCAGGGTGGTTTGAATACACTGAATTCTGTACTGCAAAATCTTGCAATCAAATTCCTAGATAATGTGATAAAAAATTATACCCTGTGGAAATGTAATCACCTGCCACAAATGATAAAGAAATAAAATCAAATGATACATAACAATTATCTAAAACATAATGAACAGTCTATTTGTTAATTAAAAGGAAAACATGCCATGTGGTGTAATTACTAGTCGATATTTAGTAATATAATTTCTCTATAGTTAACTTACAAGCCTTTTCATGAATGAAATGCTGATGGCAAGGAGTGAAAACAGCGATAAATGCTCACCCAACAAATAAACAACCTTTATTATTAATTATTCTTTCCATCAACCAATTGCTACTCATATTGTCAGAAAGCTAATTATCAAAGGAAAGCCAACTTGCAAAATCTATTTAGTGTAATTTTAAGTTATTTTAACCACTATCTATTGAACCTGCTAGGCAATGGCAAAATACTCAGTGCTGTGAGGGACAAAAGAAGTATGGCTCTCATTTACTGAAGGTTTCTCATGTCCCGGGCACAGTGCTCAGTGAGCAGTCAGACACACGCACTCTCTCTCTCACACACACATCACTCCACCAACACTATACATATATTCATGAATCTGCGCAATATTCCACCAGAGGCAAATAATGATACTATCCAAACAGACTTCTCAGACCCTCAGTTTCATCATCCCTAAAATGGAAACAATTACGTGTACTTCTTAGCTTTTTCCTGAAGTTGAAATGGCAAAGTAAGTAAAAGGCATGGTCCAGTACCCAGCGAATGGTAGTCTTTATTATTAGATATTAGCAGGTGGTTAAAGGCTAAGGCCCAAGGTGCCTAGCACCAAATTGTTCAGTCATCTTCACAAAGCACAAGGACAGGGGAAAGCACCTAAAATCCTGCCCACCATCCCCTGTCCTGAGAGATAACGTCCTCAGTCACATCCGTTTCCCTGAACAATTTGACCTGAACAAGAAGAAGGAAAAAAAAAAAAAATAGGGTTGTCATGCTAAAGAATGAATCTGTGTGCTCCTATTATTAAGAGAGATTTCCAGGTCACTGACTAGGATCAAAGCAACCAGACCCAGAGCGGTGGTGATGGCTCAGTTTGCTGTGCTGCTGCCTACAAGAGGCCATGAATCATAATGAAGAATCCCGCTAACTTTGGCTTTGTCAACACCAGCACTTACAGGCCTATTCAATCAGATCCATTCATAAAGCCCCAATCCTCCCCTTTGTCACCAGGGCAGAAGGGCCGGAAGTAATCTACATATCAGATAATCTGCTCATAGATTTTCCTACATATTGCTGAGAATGAATGAGCGGTTGCAGATGACTGAATATTTTCATGAACCATCAGTATACTATAGACAAGGGTTATCAATTTGCAGGACTCAGACAACAATAAAATTCAATTGCTACTAAATCCTCACTGAACACTATTTATTCTTTGTTTAGATGATTCAGGTCATCATAAACATTGACACTGCTGTGGGAAATATAGATTGGGCTAAATCTCTGCTATCCCTCTGATATAACCTCTATATTTATTCTCTTAAAGGACTGTTGGCTCATCCTTTGTCTCCTCCTTATCAAGGCAGAATACATCATGCTAAGGGTAAAAAAGTCCAGCTCTAAGCTTTTCAGTTTGGAGTCTCAGAAATACAAATTTGCCACACATTTTTAGTTTCAATTATCAGATCAGAACATGACAGCTGATACCAATTTTATTGTTAAATTATGATTTTTCTTTCTTCCCAAATACACAAAATATTCCATTTGTTCCACCTTTCAGTTTCACTTTCCAGCAGCTAAAATTTCAAATCTCTACATTATTTAACTGAATTTGTTTCCAAGACTGCAAACAATACTAAAGTTTCCCATGTTGGGGGAATAAGAAATATGTTAACCTTAAATGTCTCCTCTGTTGGCTTTTAATGGCTGCTCACATCAAACTTAACCTTCCTCCCACATGCTTTTTTTAAAAAATTGTAATTCAAAATAACCCTGATGTTCAACACAAACTGATTCTAATTTTAATGTCTTTTCCATGTGATTCTTGAGGACAAAAACGTTGTCTTTATCACCATTTTGAAGAACACAAGGTGTGTATTGGCTATTGCATTTTACAGATACACACAACATCAGGAAACTATATGTCACCTAAGAATTTCAAGTTAGTATCCATTCCATTTGGTATTCCCCCCAGGCTGGTAGCCAAGCCTAGACACTCACTGAGTTCACTGTGGAGGTGCTGGGGATTAGGGTCACAGAGGCTGCAAAGAAGAGTACACGGTTGACCTTCCAACTGGAAAGCTAGCAAACCACTGAGTGTTGACTGTCACTGCTCACTGGCCCAACACTGAAACCTTTCCCTGTATCTTTTTCCAGAAGCTGGGTGATTCCTACAAAACTAGAGTGATTAATATGTTCCAACTGATTTCCCTCAGTTTTTAAGTCTGTCTGCTGTTTATTATCCCTACACAGCAGCAATTCTAAATGCCAGAGATAAAATACTCCTCCCTAAAAAAATATTTGTTGGTCTAAAACAATGGATCTAGTTACCGTTTCAATGAATTATCAGTGAATGTTAAAGCTGGTGAGAGAAACCTTTTTTGTAACAGCTTTACTGAGATATAATTCACATATAATACAATTCACCATTTCAAAGTACATAATTCAATGGTCCTAGTATATTCAGAAATGTGCAACTGACACCAGTATCAATAACAGGACATTTTCATAAGCCTACAAAGAAACCCTGTACCTATTAGCAATCTCTCTCCATTCTCCCCTCCCCCTAGGCCCTGGCAACCACTCTATGGATTTGCCTATTCTGAAGATCTTATACAAATGGAATCAAACAATATGTAGTCTCTTGTGTCTGTTTTATTTTTTTTTATTATTCAGCATAATGTTTTCAAGGTTTATCCATGCTTTAGCATGTAAGTATAGTACTTCATTCCTTTTTGTGGCTGAATAATATTCCATTGTATGAATATGCTACATTTCATTTATCCATTTTTCGTTGTATGGACGTTTGGGTTGTTCCTACTTTTTGGCTATTATAAATAATGCTGCTATGAGCACTCCTGTACAAGTTTTTGTGTAGACATATGCCATTTTTGTCTGCAGTTTTGTCATTTTATTTTTTTATTCAAAATTCTTTAACATTTACTTGTACATATTTGTCAGGTACAGTGTATTGTTTCAATACATGCAGATACTGCACAATGATTCACTTAGGATAGATGGCATAGTTTTGCATCCATTGGTCCATCTTTTTTCCTTCTTCGATGCCCCCCCCCCACCTCTTTAATACTCATGGATACATACTTAGGAGTGGAATTGCTAGATCATATGATAAGTCTGATTACCTTTTTGAGGAACTGCCAAATTGCTTTCCACAGTGGCCACACCATTTTATATTTCCACAAGCAGAGGGTTCCAGTTTCTCTACATCCTCATCAACACTTGTTATTGTGTGTCTTTTTGAGCACAGTTATCCTAAAAGGTGTGATGTGGTATCTCATTATGGTTTTATTTGCATTTCCCTGATGACTAAGATGTTAAACATCTTTTCATGTATTTAGTGTCATTTGTATCTCTTCTTTGAAGAAATTTCTATTCAGATGTTTTGCCCATTTTTAATTGGGTTATTTCTGATTATTGAGTTGCAAGAGTTCTTTATCCTAGCTATTTGTACATTATCAGATATATATTTTGCAAATATTTTCTCCCATTCTGTGGGATGTCTTTTCACTTTCTTGATGACATTCTTCGAAGCTCCCTCTCGATATTTAATCAAAAAAATCATTTATGCCTCAGGCTGAATAATCTCTTTTTACATAATTCCAAAAAAGTCCTTCTTATATGTCGATGAACCTAGAGATGTTAGTCCTCCTACACTGGCCCTCTGACCCTGTGCTGATCCTTAGTTTGATTGAACCATAAATACTTTATCAGGTATTCATTTGTCCTTAGGACAATGAACCTCCTCAAACTTACCAGAAAGCTTTTAGTAGCTTTAAAATGAAAATACTATACTGTGAATGACTGCTTTTGAGCTGTGAACTCTGTGCTTTTCTTTAATTGGCATTACTTGGCTAGAAGGATTTGGGTTAGCAGCTTTTCCCACAGGAATACAATTTAGCTGGAAGACTTTTAGATTTCCTCTATCTAATCAATACTATCTTTTACTTTACACTCCAAGACAGCTTTTCCATTTGTCTGCCCACTTCAAATTTGCCTGAAAGTTTAAAT
The DNA here is from genome assembly GCF_000696425.1 of Galeopterus variegatus. Taxonomy (NCBI): domain Eukaryota; kingdom Metazoa; phylum Chordata; class Mammalia; order Dermoptera; family Cynocephalidae; genus Galeopterus; species Galeopterus variegatus. Next base: position 303,915 of record NW_007727244.1, read on the forward strand.
TTTCTTGATAACTTTTAGACCTAGTTAAACTTATCAACTTAACTGCAATGGGTGGGGGCGGGGAGCAGGGTAGAGGGCAGTCCAGGCTGAATTAGTGACAAATCAAAGTTCCAGAATATTTGGAAAGCAATGCTACAGCAGATCAGGTATGGCAATCACAGGTAGAAGGACAGAAAAGTCCATCTTTAAGGATCCACAGAAGCATGGCTTCAAGTGACCTAAAGGTGTGGCCTGGATGATAATTAAGCAGCCCACAGGCTTACCCAGCAAGCAGCTCCAAAGAATAGAGGTGCTTTTTTGAGCTAAGGCTTCATGTGGGCCACACATTTCAGAGATGTAGCTGAAAAAGAAACTTCGGGATGAAAACTTGTTATAGATTAAATCGTGCTGCCCCCACCCAAAAGAGATAAGTTGAAGATCTAACCTTTAGCACCTGAGAAAGTGACCTTATTTGAAAACATAATTTAAGAGAATTGATCAAGTTAAGATGAGGTCATTAGGGTGGGCTCTAATCCAATATGATCGGTGTCCTTCTAAAAAGGAGAGATAGGCACACACAGAGGGAAGACAGCCAAAGAACATCTGAGGCTACCAGAAGCTAGGAGACAGGCATGGAACACATCTCTCCTGGCACCTTCACAGGAAGCAGAGCCCTGCCAGCACACTAATTTCAGACTTGTAGCCTCTGGAACTAGCAGACAAATAAATTTCTGCTGTTCTAAACCACACAAGTTTGTGATATTTTGTTCTGCAGCCCTAGGAAACTAATACACAGTTCCAGGCACTATACAAAGGGCAAACTTCCCGTATCAGGTGAAAGGGTCATCATGTCGTACAGAGGTCCTTCCAGTAACATCTTTATTCTCAGATCATCAGCGTTATCGGTAGCACTAGTTTTGAAATGAACAGGAAAAACACATGGTATACATTCCACATTTCTTTTCTGAAAATGTGAATTTCTACTTCACCAAATGTTACGAGACTTCTACTCTTGGTCTACTTATGTGTGTGATGTGTAATAAAGAAAGAGTAATAATGATTGGATCACATTGATGGGTTTGTGAGCAAGTAAGCCAAGAAATCAGTGAAGAAATCACAACTGCCTCCTTGCCCCAACTCATTCTTTGTAAATAATGGAGGTGTCTTACTGGTTGATATGAAATTTCATCATAAGCACATTGAGGATCAATAACTATGTAGATGTTGTAATGCTAAGTAGCTAGTGGAGTTCAAAGTGGCTTGATGATGATGATAATGCCTGCAGATTACAGATCAACAGAGACATAAGCTGGGCACTTGGCATGGTAGAAATTGTTAATAGTCTGCATCCTGCTCCAGTCAAAATTAAGTCAAATACTAATCAAATCAATTAAAGTAGCCTGTCTATAGGAGCTATTAGATATATGTATACTCATATATCATTCAAGCCAATGAAATGGAGACAAGAATTCTTTTCATTTTATTGATAGCTATCCCTTTTTCATATTATCACATGTGGTCTGAGATCCCACATGATTGTGTGGGAGGAAAAATAAATCACTGAAACAAATTTGAGATTTGTTTGGAAAGCACTGTACTTTTTAATTTTATTTCATAATGTTTTCAGTTATTCATCCAACTAATATTTACTGAGCCCCTATTATGTGCCAAACCTTGTTCTAGGCAACCAAGATTCGTCCATGCATAGAGAGAGCTTCTGAATACTAATGTCAGATGGGGCTGACACTGTGACTTCAGCCCCAGAGATCAAACACATGCACAGTTCTTCTCAGAAACCCAGAAAATCTTTGAGTCTGTCCTAGAAAATCTCCAGGCATCTTAATCTTAAAATAATAGAAGGACTTGATAGATTTTGCACCCTAACTTTTCTCCCACGGGGAAAAACCTTAAATAAAATATGCCTAGAACATGCGAGATATTTTTCATGTGGTAAAATTTGTTCTCTTTTCTGCCAACGTATATTTTAGCAAAACTTTAGTTGTCATTTAATAGCAGAGAGACAACAGGTGAAATCTAAAAGAGAGATGCTAAGTATTAATGTGGTTTACTAGTAGAGGAGCATGACTCACACTGTGCACCTCCTATATGCAGAATTTTCTAGAGTTTTCTTATCTAAACCTTACAGCAACCTGATGAGAGAGACACCCTCTTCCTCCTCTGCCTCCTCATCATTATCATCATTGCCATCATTACTATTTTTACTACTACCATTTCACAGATAAGGAAATCGAAGTCAGTGAGGGAAGTGACTTTCCCAAGGTCACACAGCCAGCAAGAGGCCACTTCATAACCTGCCACATTGGACAAGGCTTTCTCTGAAGGACATCTTCAAGGAAATCACACAGCTTTTAACACCTGCTCACCAATAGTAGTCTTATACATTTGGCACAGCATCTTATTAATGACAATCTATAATGGTTATAACCTATAGACTATGAAATATGTTCCTTTTATTTCATAATCCACTCCCTTTATGTCTTGTGTTTTCTCGTGTGATATATTTTAGATCTGAGGAAGTTTATATTTCAAAATGATTCATTCTGCTCTGCCAGCTGCAAGGCAAGACGGCAATAAATGTTCTCTTGTTGATCAAGAGTGTGTATTTGTGAGGAGAAAGAAATACTATCTAAATTCGCATCATGTTTTGGACCAAAACCAACTAATACATTGACATGCCAATACACTGGATTGTTTACATACAAAGTAAATGTCAAGCAAAGGAAAAACTCTTTTGTCAGTTACTGGATATTCCTCTTACCTTCTGAGACATGTCAGATTGAAGCAAAATGCACCTGCTTCATCCTGTCATTAGATTTGACCTAAACTTCATTTAAAAGACTGGAGAAACCATTGTAAAGCTGTAGTATTGATTAGGCTTTAGAAAAGTATTTGGCTTGGAATTTGATTGTAAGTCTTTCCCAACATACACTTGTCAAGAATGTAGCAGCTCTAGAAATTAAACTGAAAAGGAGACATGTGATTCTAATTTCATTAAAAAAGATTTTATGGAAGTAGACAAATTGGAAGGGCAACAAATTACCATACCTTCCAATGGCTCAAATGCTTGCCTTGGACAGTTTAGCAGTGATCTGGTCAGGACCCAACCAGAACATGTCAGGGAGCACGTTTAAGGGCCTGTTCACATCTGATATTAGAGCTTTCCTTATGTTTATCTTTTCCTTCCCTTTTCAATAGGAGATTCCTGTGAAGAGCCTTCCTGGTTCTGTGATGCTGAGTGACTATGGACTGCAGCCCGACTCAACCCACGAGGGACCATGGATTTTCAGCAAGATGTCCCCAACTCCCAATGAGATCAAAGGGACATAGACAGAGGTGCTCCCACAGCTAGTGGGTCTCTGACTCTAGTATGCCAGGGACTGCTGAGCTGGCCTAACTAGCATGTACACTTGAAAGAGCACCTCGCTCCTCCGGATTGCTACTCGTTTCTATAGAAACAAGAAAGAATCTGTTCTTTTGCTAAAAATTTCCCCCACAGCTTTTTCTAGCACTGTATAAAACATTTATTTTTTGCTATCACAGTCCTCCACTTATAGCGTCATTTAACCGATCAAAGAACAATGGGCTGAGTAAAAATGAGCGTGAGCATTGTTTTAAGAAACCGAATCCTACATGCATGAGGCAGCCATGGTCAGTTCATCTCTCCTGGGTCATTTTAGGACTCAAGACTCAAGTATTTTAGTGTAAATCCTTGAAAAAATGGTATGCCGGAGAGTTAAAAGGGGTCAACAAGGTATTTGCTCAACCACGAGCTGACTTTTTCATGTCAGAATACTTCAGCAGCTACAGTATTTAAATGAACTCTGTCTCATCAGTGCCACCATAAATTATCATTGAAAACTCCAGAGCTCTTGACCACAGGAACGCGAGTCACGGCCTTCATGCCTATGTGGCTTTGGTTCGAGATAACGGCTGGGTTTCCCTGCTTTATTATTGTGTGCCCTTCTCTAGGGACAACATTTGCTCAGGAGTTGTTAAGGCTAGTAAATACTGTATCTGTCCCCTTGTAATCACCAAGCAAACAAAGTTGCTCTGCATCACATTAAACCCCCAGAGCTGTTAGGTCATAAAAGAGGTATTGAACTAGGGCTGTGCTTAAAAAGTAAGAATGGGAATCTCTGTAGCATAAATCAAGACTAAATGTGCTGTGTGGTTGCATGTGTCTAGTCTCTATCAGATTCCATTCATTTATTCCTCCATCAATAAATATTTATTGACTGCCTACTATTTGCCAGCCACAGGGTTAAGAACTGAACAATACAGACACAGTCCCTGTCCACCTGCACTTCGTAGTCTAGCATGGGAGGCAGGCATTAAACAAATCATTAATGAACTACAAGAATAAGAATTGGTATGAAGCAAAAAGTACCATGAGTGCCTAATAGGAAGTCCAACCTAGATGAAGGGCCATCACAGACACCTTAGTGATTTACAGTTACTTTGCTCATAAAGAGCAACAAAGTAGGGTTCAGTTCATGGCTAAATTAACTTTAACCTTGTTCATGTCTTGCAAAATCACAGTACTGTCAGAGATCTTGATAGGTGAATGGCTCAGCTCTCCAGGATGAGTGGTTTTCTCAATCTGATATGCTGAAGTATTGGAACCTTGCAGACTCCATGGTGGCTTGTCTGGTGTTGTAACACATTATAAGTCTGGAAGTTCTTTCTTAGATATCTAAAGGACTACACCATAAAGTAATTCATCCATAAGTTGATCTTCAGTTGAGGAACAGAGGAGGGATACGATTGTCACTGAAATGCTGCATTTCATTTTTCTGAATCAAACAGAGAACCAGTGTCTGAGGACTGACTCTACTGCCACTCTCCAAAGCATGTATATAATCAAACAAACAGATTCTTGGCATCCATGCCCATCCAGTTTTGATATTCAAGCAAACATTTTCATACTTTCCTTCTTTTTTTCCCCTTTATTCTGCATCTTGACTTCTGAGAAGAAATTGGTATGTGGTTAAACCAGAGACACTTACAAAAGTATAGTAGTAGAGAACACAAGCTTGGCAGTCAGACACACTTGAGTTTGAACCCTGACTGCACCACTTATTAGCCAATATATTTGGGCAAAATAGCACTATTTCTGAATCTTGGTTTTCTTATCTACAAAATGGGGATAATGATTACTCATGGAGTTACTGCAAGTATTAAATGAGATAATGCACATAAACTATTTGGCACAGTGCTTGGCAGAGTAAACACTCAGGAAATGAAAGTTACTGAAGATATGCACACATCTGACAATGTGCTTCTCATTTATATGTACTTCTAACTACACATACGCATTTATATATACTTCTAACCTACCTTGTTGATATATACATACCTACCTAGCTACTTATACTTCTAACAACCTTGGATCTTTTTACCTCCACTGTTGAGTTCTGAACCGGACATACAGCTGTTATGCAACAAATGGCTGTTGGAATTAAGATAGAATAGGAATAAAGATATATTTAAGAGTTTAAAAACATGGATATTCTGTGTTAACATGTTATCTTCAAAGACATGTTAACTGGATTGACAAGAGTTTCTTACTTGCACTTTTCCAGTAGCTTTGGTCCCAATTCTTCTGCTGACTGTGGGAAAATTCAATGAAATCTAAAAAACTGTAGTCAAATGATGCTCTTAAGGCCATAAACCTATGAATAAGCATATGGATTTTTGCATTATATTCAAACACCTAAAGTTTGTGAAACACGTTAGGATAAAAAAAAGCCAATAAATATGAGATTTATTTTTATCATTATTAACTTCAAATGGGAAAAACTAAATATAGCAGAGAATCTAGAAGCTAAAACTAACATATTCAAACAAGTATGTATTTAAAACTATTATGGCTAATGACCTTAAATTTTTTCTGGCTCTGTTCCCTAGGAATAAAAACCAAATCATCTCTAATAAAAATATTTGCAAATTTTTGCTGGTGATGCCTTTGGGGGAATATTGAGTAAAGTTCTTGAAAGAAGTCAGTTTTTTATAACCTAAGAACATAAAATACAGGGGAGAGAGAACTTGCTCTTACCATAATATATTTAAAAACTAGAGATGAATTACATAATATCCCTCCAAGCACAGAGATATATTCAACTATTCAACTATATACCAAGGTGCAATCTTAGGCTAAAGTCGCAAAGCCAAGCACTGCCAGTTTCCTGGGTTGAGACTAACGAACAGTCCGGTCATTAGCATGATTCTTCCCTATCATGCCCATGATTCTACTGATAATAAGCATCATGCTCAAGCCTCTTAATTTCAATTCCATGTAATGTGTCAGAGCTTGCATTTGTTTTGACCTGATGTAAATAGCAGAGTAAAGAGTATCATACTCTTTACACATATTCCTTCTGACACAGAGAAAGAAGTTGAGAAAAGGGATCGTGATAGTATTGCAATTCCACTTAGGCATTCAGTAAATCTCTATTGAGCATTCTGTGTGGAATGCACTGCATAGCTGGGGACTGTGGAAAATTGATACAGTGTAGTCGCAGGATTCAGCCATAAAAAGTGGAAGCATAAAGCAGAGGAAGGTACAAATTCAGCCTCAGGAAATCCAGGAAGACTGCTTAGACGAGGTTGTATCTGAGCTGAGCATTGAAGGATAATTAGGCTACTGGAAGTAGAGAAGGTGAGAGAGACACCTTCCTGACCACTGGAAGAGCAAGAGTAAAGTCACAGAAGAGGGACAAAAAGTAAGTAACTAAGAATGGAAAATGGTGTAAAATGGTAGAGCAGAGGGTGGGGTGAAAAATGACAGGTGAGCCCATGTCAAGATGCCTCCTAAATGGCGTGCTGAGTAATGTTGATGCTTTTTTTCTCTAATCAAGAAGGAACTACCAAATTATTTGAAGAAAAATAGCTTTTCTTCCAGATAGCTCATTGCCTCTATTGCACCAAAGAAACAAGGCAGCTCCTCTATAATTACATGAGCATTTTGGACTTCTCTTTCTTAATAATTTCTTTATTTGTTACTGAATGTAGCCTTATGATAGTATATCTGTCATTGTAAGTGTCTTAGACATGAATGAAATATATATTTAAAATGTATCTGGGATTGCATTCAAACGGTTAACTGAGTTGAAATTTAGTCCACAACACTATGATATTGTCAGACATTTAGTAAGTACTGCTATATAGATTTACTGAATCTTTCCATAGTTTGGGAAAAAATGATTTAAGGTATGTTTGTTGTTTTGTTCTATCACATTTTTCCCTTCTGGATAAATTGGGGTTTTCTTCACAATCTGCAGAGATAGTCTTATTTTATTTTCCTTCACGTATTCCGTTCATTGTCATGATAAGGATTGGAAACAAAAGGTAGGACAGCGTGAAGAGAGCCAGATGTATTTCTTTCCTTTCTTCCTTTCAACAAGCATTTACAAAAACCTGTCATGTGCCAGACACTGACATGGACATTAGAAGGGCTAGGTGGAATAAGGTATAGTGGCCTGTCTACCCTCAAGTAGCTCAGTCTTCACAGGCTTCACAGGCTTCACAGTCTCAGGGAGACAACTCAGGCTGAAATTCTCAAGATGTTAGTGACCCTACAGATGAGTGTATGGAGCAAGGAATAGAGGGCTGCCTTCTATTCCTTCAAGCGCTGCCATTTATTTTACTTTATTCTTGTCTCGCCGAAGATAAAGCGTCCTTGGCAAAGAAGAGTCTCCCCAGTTACATAATCCTAAAGCATAGTAAATGGTACCCCATCCTCCTGGCCACCCAATGTAAAACTGAAAAAGCATGCTTGCCTTCTCCTTTTCGCTCATCCCCCTCCCCTGAGCAAGTGCGCGGGAGCGCGCGCGCGCGCGCACACACACACACACACACACACACACACACACACACACGGGATCCATCAGTAACACCTGTGGGCTGCACCTCAAACCTACCTCTGCACCCGCAGTCACCACCCTGGTGCACAGCCCTGCAACAATAGCCTCACAGCTGGCCTCCCCTGACTCCGTTTTTGATTCCCTACAGTTGCTTCTCTGCACAGCAGCCAATGTGCCCTTTTAAAATGTAAATCAGATCAGCTTCCTGCACCCCCACCCTTCCCGCTTAAATTCCTCCAAAGGCTTCCCACACTGCAGGTAGAATAAAATTCAAATTGCTTATCTCAGCCTTTGAAGTAACCACAGATCTGGTCCTTGCCTACCTCCCTGACCTCATCCTCTGTAAAGTTACCCTCCTTAACAAGGCTCGTTTTGTTCGCTGAACAAGCCAGGCATGTCCCTGCCTCAGGGCTTTTTGTAATTGCGCTGCTGTCTCCTTGAAATGCTTCTCAGAGATCCTCACTTGACTGCCTTCTTCTCACCATGCAGGTCTCAGCTCAAACAGGGCCTTCTCAGACCACCCAGGCTAAAGTCAGCTCTTCTGCTTCCGTAACTGCATCGCAGCACCCAGTTTCATTTTCTTCAAATCACTTATTGAAATCTTACCCTTCATTCAGTCTTTATTTGTTGATTTTGTCATGTCTGCCCACCGCGATTAGAATGTAAGCTCCATGCAGACAGGCAACAAGTTCCCCACTGGGCCCTCGGCATCTAGCTCAGGGCCTAGCATTTGGCAGGCACCTGGCAGGAGGGGGGTAGTTTAGGGAAAGGAGGATAATGAGGGGAAGGAAGAGAGGGAGGGAGAGAGACGAAGGCTGACATCTATTATTCTTGGGAATAACAATGAAATTGCCTTCAACCTGAATGCAGCTGTTCTCAAATGTGTTATTTTTGAATGTCTGAGCTGACCTATGTCTGTTGCCAGAGGGTTTAGGGCAAGAAGGTTAAACAGGTAGTTTTCATGGCTCCTTAAGCAACGGGACAGGACTGAGGCAACACCAACAGGTGGCTTGTTACAAGTGGATATGAGTGAGGTTTGGGATCTTTTCAAGAGTTGCTGGCAGGAGACAAGGGGCCAAGGGGAGACACTTGGAGATGCTGCTTTTCTGATTGACTTTGTAAGACTCTAAGCAGCAGTGTCTATGACTGTGAGTCTCTATCCTGTCCATAGGTCTGTATTCTGGTGCTGCATGACTTTTACTTACCCTCAGCTATGGCTTCTTAACACTAAATCAATATACAGCTCTCAGAATAGCATAGGCTGTGTCAACATGATGCCAAAGCAACCTGACAATTGATTAAATGTAGTTAAAAAAGAAATCAGTCCAACCAGTGATTTGATATCAGGTAGACAGAGCCAAGCTGTTGGTTGCTGGCACTACTCTGTTATCTTAAATTGCTAAAACAAGTGAAAGTAGTCAGGAGTAGGGAACTCACCATTTTCATTAATATTTTCCCAAAAGTAAATTCAATAATTTCTCCATGTCCTATGGCTAGGATTAGAACTCACAGAACCTGAATCCTAATCATAAGAACCCTACATACAAAGGGCCATTTCAATACTGACTTGGCTTCTCTGATTTGAAGTAATCATGAATATGTATAACTTGCCCTACTTAGTTAAAAAAAAAGAAAAAGTTACTTGCCCTATGTAGAAGCATTATAGTTAAGGGTAATTCACCACTGAGTCATTGTCATAAAAATGGGTAACAGAATGTGGCTCTCAAAAAAAAAGTAAGCCAGTCCCCAAAATAGCTTGACCTCACAGAACCCTCAGGAATTCTGGTGTATTCTGCATGGCCCTTCTAGGACCAGGGAAATAGGGAAGTCACCCCATAGAGTTTCTGTTTCGATAGGGAAAGGTGTGGCACAGGCGCCAATTGACATCTTAAAACAGCAGCCCACCCCAGTCCACCACACCCCAGTTCTGAGACAGAGCTCTGGATAAGGACCACGCCCCAGGAGAAAGCCTTGTAGTGCCTACTGAAGTATCAACTGAAAGCTAACACTTGTCAAAATACCATCTCTTTTCTAAGACTTTGCTAAATTGGGGCTGAATTGTTGTTTAATTTTTCATAGGCAAGAAATCAATGCTTGGACAGGCTATGGAGTGGACTTCATTGCTACCCATTTAGCAAACAAGACTCCCTGCTAAATGAAGAGTATGCTGGACTGAGAAATGCTCTAGAAACCTTTCTCTCTATGTGACTTCTATTTCCCAAATTTAGGGTCAAAATAGAACCAAGGTTATATTTAGAAATAATTGTTGAAAATGTCATCCCACTAATAAATTACTAAAAAAAATCCTCAAATGTTATTTTCAGTTATTCATTTAACTCATTCATTCACTCTGCTGTTTTTAACAATCTGCAAATACTTTTTGAGTGCCTACTGAATGTCCAGCTGACACTACAGAGAGCAATAGACATAATCCTTATCCTCAAGGAACTCATAGTCTTCTGAAAGACGCAGATACTCCAAACAAATAAATACAGTCCGCCATAGCAGAAATTGTAAGGAGATCTGCAGAGAGGGCTGTGGAAGTCGAGAGTGAAATACATTCTGACTAAGGGGGAGGGGCGGTACAAGGAGAAATCAGGGAAAACACCAGAGAGATGGCAATAGAGTTGGACTTTTAGGGAGAGCAAGAAGTGACTCACACATACAAAAAACTCAGTCATCAAGATAAATGAAATTTTTAATGCAATATTTAAAAAAATCAAAATGCATTATTTTTCCTTTTGCCTCAGGCTCCAATATGGCTCAGAATGGCACTGTTACAGCGCTTGTCTTTGCTTAAAAATTATATCTTTTGTCCACTGTTGATTTATTTTTGAATTGATTTTGATTTTTCACAACTACCACATTAAAACATTATCCATTTCGGTTACTGAGTTTTGGGTTTTTGAAATGTTGTGATCCCAGTCAAGGCCCTTTCCTAGGTCGAGCTATCTGTCTGGTGAGAGAATAGAAAATGAGTCCGTTTTCCCACGCAGTCAACTAGGACAGATCATCTCCAACTGCCAAACTAGCTTCTTGCACAGGATTGAACCCGACTCCTTGGAGTGAAAATCTCAGTGGTCTCTCCTGTTTCCCTTCCATTAGTCAGCATACTGAAGGCACCCAAGGCTGAAAATGGAAAACACAGCATTCAAGAGCCGGCTCCCTCACCTCACAGTCACTGCCTAGGATACTTGGTGTCTGTTAATGGCTTTCCTCTAAGGGAAGTCAGGACTTCAGAAAATGGCCAGACCCGGTCATTGGAAAGCTGAATGTCGTTCATTGCTATTTTCTTTCCTTTCACTAAATTAATGCATTTGGCACTAGTAAATCAGTTCCCTTTAGCTGAGTAAAGCTAAAGAGTTTATGGAGTCTCTCTGACAGTAGGGGATGGAGCCATTTGCAAGAATTCCAGGAAATAATTTTTACATTGCAGTGTTATTACCAAGAGACAGTTTTGTTTGGCACATCCTTTTCCATTTCTTTTCTTATATGTTTGGAGACATGAAAGCATACATGCTCTCTATGATTACTTTTCAATATTGCTCTTGTTTAAAAGGGGAAGATGGATATTGGGAACCCAGCTTGGTGGCACAGTGGCTATATGGAGCTCCATAAATGAGAGGACTAACTGTGTGTGGAACAACACCCAAGCCTCTGGATTCTGCCCTCAAAGGTGCAGCATGTTAAGAAGGGAAAACACTTAGGCTCACAAAACTGCATCCCACTCTTAGAGCTCATAACCTCATTGATTTCAGGCTGGATTTATAGCATCATTTGTTCCTGATAAGAGCAACTCGCTTGCACAACTCTACCAGGAAAAGGTAAAATATAACCTAACATAGCAAAATAGAAAGGGAAAAGAAAAATAAAACCAAGTGAGGGCTTAAAAAATCCACTACTTTCGCTCTGATTCTTTTGTTCACTTAATCTAACTTTCTCTGTGAAAAATGGCTGAACAGTCCCTAGTTTTGCCTCCATCTACCAAGAGAACAGCTAGAACGCTAGAAAACAGTTAAGTTGTGGCTCTACCCACGATGCATGTGTTTATCAAATGTAGTGAAGCATCAGGTGGGGTGAAATGTGCAGGTCCTGAGTAAGATCAGCCGGACTTGCAATCCCAGCTCAGCCTTTTACAAGCTCTGTACTGAGTAAGTTACCTAACATAATTGACACCACTTGAAAGGTTGGGTGCCTGAGGTTCTCAAAAAGGCATGAATAAATGAGTTAAAGATAATAAATTTTAGGAAATGTTTTCAACATGTATAACAGAGTGCTGTAGATTGAATGTGTCCTCCAAAGTTCACTTGTTGGAAACTTGATCCCCAATGCAATAGTGTTGAGAGGTGGGATCTTTAAGATGTGATTAAGACATGAAGGCTCTGCCCTCATGAATGAATTAATGCCAGTATCACAGGAGCATGTTGGTTATTGTAGGAATGGGTTCCTGATAAAAGGATGGGTTTGGCCCTGCTCTCTTGCCCTTCCACTTTCTCCCATGGGATGACACAGCAAGAAGACCCTCATTAGTTGAAGCCCCTTGCCCTTGACTTCTCAGCCTTCAGAACTATGCACCAAATAAAATTCTATTGTGTATAAATTACCCAGTCACAGGTGTTCTGTTATAGCAACGCAAAGTAGACTAAGGCACAGGCCATAACAACATATAGTTCTCTGGAGTAGAACTATAAAATAATGAGACTCATCATATAACAAATTACAAGACATCTGACAGTCAAATGAATGCTGGCTCCTTAGGAGCAGCAGCACCACAAGGAAAGTATACGCTGTTTTCAAGGAGGCAGGCATCGCTCAGCCAAGTTTGGAGCTCCTCTGAGGGAATTACCTTCAGTTATGAATCATATGAAAATGAGGCTTGTTATATCGATATTATAAATTTTATTTATTTACTTTTTAATTTTAACATTTGTTTGTACATATTTGTGAGGTACAGTATGTTGTTTCAATATATACATATACTTCACAGTGTTTAACTTAGGGTAGATGGCACAGTTTTGGGGCCCATTAATCCATTCTAGAGCCACAGCTCATTTTTTAGTAAAACAAACATTTGACCTTATCAGACTCCTTACTTTCCAGATCTGGCTCCAAATTACTTTTAGTTGCTAAAAATAAATAAATAAAAATGTCATCGAGACATGAAAATCGAAGGTCTATAATGAATTATATTCAGAAACAACCAGGCACAGATTCCAAAGGCAGCTTACAAAGACAAAATTGCAAACTGTTACTAGCCTGGCCCAGAGGCACCACCAAAATAAGGCAGTACCTTCCTAAGGACCCATTTTGAATGGAGCCAAACTCAGGTCGGATGGGTAAATTCTGGGTGTGGCAGTTCAATGTCAGCCACTTTTTACTTTATGGTCAATGTTATAAATGCTTTCAAAGGGACGTACAAGCCATTTATAGCAAGTCAATTTCCTAACTAAACATCGTGACCATTTCCATTTTTCAAAATTAACCTCTGCCTATTTTGAGATTCTATACACAAATAGAAATCTTAAAGAGAATAATCTGTCTGAAATCCTATCTTTTAAAAGTTAACCCTGAAAATAGAAAGGCCATTAAATTGTGATTTAGCTCTATGTGGAACTCAAACATATTCTACAGGAAAAAATATGCAGCCAGAGGATAAACTTGTTCCACACAGGGTTAATAGTGAAAATACTGATATGACCTTAAGTATGGTGGCGCCCGGAACCCAGGCTACAATTAATCTAAATGTTCTGTAATTACACTAAATGTTACTTCTGTAGAATAGTTCCAAATCATGCGGCTTTTTTATGCTTAGATAACATGCAGTTTATTTCCAATCATGGATGTAGGCATGATTTGCTAAAGGAACATTAGGTCTGGAAGCAATATCTTAATCAAATCAGAATTTCTTCTGTAAAACAAATCTTTGGCTTTTGAAGAATTAGCGGCATCTGATGCCTTAGGGTAGAGATGTGAAACTGAACTGAAATCCCCACTGCTGGATCTCCCCCTCTGCCCTCTGGCTTCCAGTCTTTGGTAAGTACATCCATGTAGCCTCCTACCCATACACCTACACTTTCTGTGGTCATAAGCCAGCACAGCTACATCTAAATTACACCCTAAAAACTCCATTTCAGAAATCAGTTGTAGGAAATTTCACCTGGTGTGGTTTATTCATTTCTTCAAAACAGAAGACTGATTCCTTTTGGAAGGAACTCATTTAAACAAAATCTAATAGCAAGCGTCTATAAATTAGAGGGTTATTGGTATGTGCATAATCTGATGTGTAAAAAGTGAATGAATATTCCAGGGCCGAAAATACAGGCTCTTATATATGCAGAATGATTTCTTATGGTGATTTGAGTTTTGTGTGGGATGACTAAAATGAGCTGGGAAACCTACAGTCATTGGCTGTCGTCTTTCTAGCTGCTCTGCTCTTTCTCCCCAGTGCTATGGCCTTAATCAGTAAGTATCCAAAAAAGGAAATGCCAATATTGCTGAGAGACATGTCTTGACAAGTCCAATTCTGGTGCTCAAATGAGAAAGTGGAACATGTTATAGATCAAAAAGATGTTAGAAACCACCTTATCAGGGCAGAACCTAGAATAACTCTAGGTCAATACTAAGATGTATCTTTGAAATACAGGCCAGGTAAGGGTTAATTCTTTCTCTTCATCATGCACAGCAATGATGAAGTACTCAGTGGGTAGAAGATATAAAGAAAGAGACAGGAAGGAGGAACTTAACACAGGTTTCAACAGAGACCATAATTCTCTCATTGTCCCTTCACTACCCTTTGCAGCAACAATGTGATCAGACATCTCCACCAAAATTCTGTCAGTGTGCTCTGTTTTTCATTGGGTTGAGTTCAGCTCTCCAAACTCCAGACTAGTGAGCAGCTCACACAATGTGTAAGTGTCAGGGGCCAGAAGAGTGGAGAAAATGAACCCTGTGAGCCAGACGATCATGGAATGTGAAATATGGAAGAGATCCCAGAGGTCATAGAGTCAAATCCCATTATTCTACAGGTTGAGCAACAAGCTTTGGAGTGAAGTGACTTGTCCAAGGTCACAAAGCAAATGAATAGCAAAGATGGGGCTGGAAGCCAGATGTCTTAACTTCTAGGCCAGGGCTCCTTCTGTTGAGTGAAAAGATGCCACTCCTCTGCAGGAGTTGACTTACTGGAGAGCCTTAGAAGAGTCGGGCTGACTCTGCTGATGCTCATGGGCATCAATACATCCATTTGTCCATCCAGCCATTCAACACACATCTGTTGGACATCTGTTCTTTGCCACACCTGGTGTCAGGGGCCATACATGCAGTGAGTCAAGAAGAACCTAAATCTAAGCAGCACCGCAAAAGCGCTTAATAGGGGAGGCACAGAAGATTCAGATACACATGTTCTGTAATCTTAAAGAGACTGAAAAAGGATGGAAAGATGTGGCAAATTAAAGCAAATTGTGTCCTGCTATCCCTACAGCAGAATAGTCTATTCTGGTTTTATTTAAATACTTGAATAATCCAAAATATTGGTAAACGTACTGTAGATTTTCAAAATGTTTTCAACAGGAATGAGACTGTGAGGGGGCCCCCTCCTATCCTTCCATTTTTATCTCCCTCACTAACCTTTAGCCCCCTCTCCTACCTGGCTCAGGTAAATATGACTTACACATCTCACTCTTCCCCAAATGCACCACAAACTTTCTTTCCTCAGGATAATAACAACTTCTGTTTATCAAGCCCTTGTCTGGAGTCAAGCTTTGAGAGGATACAGACCATGTCTACTACATTTGCTGCTGCATCCCCAGCAACTAGCCCAATACCTGGCACATGGGAGATGTTTCAAAATGTCTGCTGAATAAATGAATGAGTAAGTGATCCACTCATTGCAACAAATGTTTAATATTTTTTGTTTAATTTTTTTAACAGCTATGGAAAATTTATATCATTTTCCCTGTTTTGCAGATGAAGGGAAAGAGGCCCAGAGAGCTGACGCAATTGGCTCAAGGCGACAGAGCCTGTAAATGGTGGAGCTGGCCATCTGAATGACTATAAATCCGTGCTCTATTCTTTCTTAGTCCCTGTTCTTTCTGCTAGTCCCTTCTTTGCCTCATCAACTTCTAACCATGCTTCAAGGTTAGGTCTCATCTTCCAGCAGCTTCTTCTAATCTAAGAGCTATGTCATAGTTCTGCAAAATGGTGTTTGGAAGAGTCTTCTTCCACTGGGTTGTAAGCTGCTCCAGGGCTAGGATGATGTCATTGTCTTTTCTCGGGAGCACTCTGTAGACTGTCCTGCACTTGACAAACACTGAGTAATATTAATAGAAAAAAAGTTGTGGAGTGGAGATGGGGAGGAAATGAACAAACAACAAAGAATGGGTTCCAGAGCACAGCATGAGACTCAGGTATGGTTCTGGTCTTCAGATCAAGTCCCAGGAGGAGTCTGCATTCTGTTCACAGTGATCTAGAATTCAGTGTCGCTGGAAAGTGAAAACCTAGGGAGAGCATCCTGTTTGAGCAGCCCCTATTCATTCACAGTTTGAACACTTCTTTATATCCCTTTCAGAAAATACACACATTTCACTACATATGTATTTTACCACAATTCTTTTACCACGATTTCTTTTAAAATGTTTGCACCCTAATTGAGATGTGTGATAAATATAAGATATGCACTGAGTTTCAAAGACTTGTTACAAAGAAAATGTTAATTACCTTATTATAATCTCTATATTAATTATATATTAAAATGATAATGACTTAAATGCATTGGGTTAAAAATATAGTATTAAAATGAATTTCACCTGTTTCTTTTTACTCTTTCTAATATGACTACTAGAAAATCTAAAATTACAGATGTGACTTGCATTATATTGCTATTGGAAAGAGGTGGTCTATATCTTGCTTGGTGTGATGGTTACCTGGGTGTAAAAACTCATTAAACTGAACACCTAAGATCTGTGCATTTATTCTGTGTTAGTTATAGTTCAATAAAAAAGTCACTCTCTCTCTCTGTCTCTTTCTCTCTCTCACCAAAGACAGAAGGCCACAGAACATTCTCCTCTTTTTCATTCTCAAAGAATGTGTTCTGACATAGAGGGCAGAACCACCCTGAACATTTTTAAATCCCGACTAGATGTCAGTTCTCTGGTGCAACTCCCTCCTTCATCACTGGGATCAAACTATTGGTGGTAAAATCTCTCATTTCCTATTATTTTGCTTAACCTCACACAACGCAACAAATAGAATGGTGTTAGGACCTGACTGACTTAGGAGCAGTTGTCATTACAGAGGCAATAAGTAAAGGATGTCCCCAATTTCCATACCTAGTCGTAATCAGGCTTCGACCAAAACACATTAGAGAAAAATCAAAAGCCTCTTAAAGCCTTCCATTCTCCCAGATTTGACTTTTTTATTCATGCAAAGCCATGTATGCTGTGAAGCCAAGACTCACTTTGTAATATTAAACTTGGCCTCTTTTTTTTTTTTTCTTAATTTTATTTTGTCGATATACAATGTGGTTAATTATTGTGGCCCATTACCGAAACCTCCCTCCCTCCTCCCTCTCTTCCCTCCCTCCCAACAATATCCTTTCTGTTTGCTTGTCATGAAGACATAACAACTACAATTCCTTGAAGTTGATACGATAAACTTGGCCTCTCTATTTAAAAAACAAAACAGCAAAGTGAGCAGACCAACAAACATAGCGGGTAGCTCAGGAACACTACTCAGAACACACTGAGAACCAAAGGCAAGTAGAAGCCACACCTCTGCTTCGCTTGCCTGGCAAAGGAAACCCTGGAATATGCACCCATGTGTCTAACTCCACCTAAAGGGGATACTGACCAGGTGCTTCCCCAGGCAAGCAGAGCCGCAGGTCTGCAGTGCAGATTGCCCCCAGTCAGGTGTTTGGGCTCCAATATCCACCTGGCCTGCAAAGACCCTGCCTGTGAGAGGGTCAAACAGCCAGTTCAGGTTCTCCATCAAATCAGAGTTGACACATACTGGACAAGGCCACAGATTCAGGGTCTTCACAGCACAATTCAACCCTAACCTTACCCATCACTCTCTGTGAGTTAAAGGACATGTGGCTGGGTTATGGGTCCCCACGACCACCCTCAGATATGATGATTTGCTAGAAGGACTTGCAGAACTCACAGAAAGTGTTATACTCATGGCTACAATGTATTAGAGTGAAAGAAAACAAATTAAAACCAGAAAGGAAAAAGGCACATACAGTGGAGTCCATGAGAGACCAGGCAGAAGCTCCCAGTTGTCCTCTCCCAGGAGAGTAGTACAGACAATGCTTAATTTCCCCAGCAATGATGTGTGACGACACGTACAAAGTATTGCTAACCAGGGAAGTTCTCCTGAGTCTTGGAACCCAGGTTTTTATTAGAGGTCAGTCAGTAGGCATAGAGCCCCTACAAGGCTGAACTTGGTTATTCAGTTTCCAGCCCTGCCAGAGGTCAAAGTGATACAGGGTAGCCCAAGGCACCTACCATAAGCCATTTTGTTAGCAAAAACTATCTGGCATGGCCCAAGGCCCCACATATAGAAAGACACTCATAAGGCAGAATATTCCAAAGGCCTAGAGCTTGCCTCCCAAAAGCCAGTCCAGGGTCAGTCCTTTCTTTGGAATATGCAGTGTTTGAACATTCTAAGCCTGCTGGCTTAACTCTTTACTGCACTGATGATCTCCAAAAGAGGTATTATGGATTGAATTGTGTCCCCCCAAAAGTTTAATGCATTGGAGTCTTGGTCCCTACTGTGACAGTGTTAAGAGGGCGGGAAATCCTACTGTAATAGTTGAAAGGCAGGTGCTTTTAGAGGTGATTGGATTGTGAGGACTGCACCCTTGTGAATGGATTGATCCATTCTTGGAATATGGGAGTGGTTCTGGTGGCTTTAAAAAGAGTGTGAATGAGAAGGCAGTCTCTCTCTCTTCTTCCACAATCTCTCAATGAGATCTGTGTGTCACTGAAGCCATCACTAAGAAAGGCCTTCACCTGATGTGTTCCCTGGACTTTGGGATTCCCAGCCTCTTCTTTTCTCTTTGCACCTGATCACTTGGAAAAGTGTCTGGAGTAGAGGAGAGGACTGTAAGTCCAACACTAACTCAATAAGAGGTTCATTGCTTGTTATGAAACATATATTAAGTGCTAACAGTGTGCCTGAACATAAAAGACATCTCTACACCCATGTTGCTGATGCCCTCTACTTCCCTAATAGGGAGGAAGCTGATGGCTTATCAACTATTTATCACCAGAAAACTCCAGAAACCTCCATCAGACTATCATCCCAAGCTTGCACTATACTCAGAATGGGGAAAGAACAGAGCAGTGAGGAGAAGCCATCTTGTTTCTTGCCTTGTTTTTAGTTATGTAAGCCTTAGTTTTATTTCTGTATGGCTTGAAAGTTTCCTTTTAAAGAAATATTTGAATAACCTATACCATTGACTCTCACCCAGAGTTGATTTTGCCCCTCAGGGGACATTTAGAAATGTCTGAAGACATTTTTGATTGTCACAATGATGGCAAAACAGGTGTTTCTGGCATCTAGTGGGTAGAGTTCAGAGATGCCAAGGACAATGATCAAGACCTCCCCTCGCAACAGATTTACCAAGCTCCAAATATCAGTGGTGCCAAGGTTAAGAAACCCT
This sequence comes from Galeopterus variegatus, assembly GCF_000696425.1. NCBI lineage: Eukaryota > Metazoa > Chordata > Mammalia > Dermoptera > Cynocephalidae > Galeopterus > Galeopterus variegatus. The sequence continues at coordinate 323,436 of NW_007727244.1, forward strand.
GATTCACATCTACACGCTCTCTAGAGAAAACTGTAAAAATGCAGAGAAGAATAAAAAATAAATATAAACAGCCCATAATCTCACCATTCATTAATAATAACCATTAACAATACATTTTGGCAAATTTCTTTCCAGTTGTTTTTCCCCTGCACAAATACATATATATGATTTTTTTTATTTGAAAAAATAGAGGTCATACTGAATATATTTTTGTGTCTTTTTTTTTTTACTTATTATATGAGCATCTATAAAAGTTACACGGTGTCATAATACAAAATTAGAATAAAAAAAGTACAAACAAGAAAATTTAATTTTCATTCAGTATACAGATATATATAACAAACTTGATGCAATTTTTATCTTACTGTTAAAAATTTGGACCGTTTTCCATTTCAGGCTTGCTTTATGATGTAACCTGTATAAACAAATCAATGGAAATAAATTCCTCTCCTCCAAAAGGAGACTTGGGCATTTAATGAATTATCTTCTGCAAATGTACACCACAAAGCTCCTAATTCCTGACAAAAAATTCTTTTCACAAAATTCACACAAGATTTCCTGGGTTAATATCCCATTTGTTCTCAATATTTAACATGTTACAAACCCTGAAATACTTCACTTGACTAAATCTGAATTCTGCCAACTCTCATTCTAATAAAAATCCAGTTTGAGATAAGAAGCAATCCACTGGGGGCTAAACAATAGCAAATCAATATTTTCTAGCTAAAGGACAATCTTTGAGTCACAGAATTATATGGTGGGGAAAATCTTTCTCCAGTTCTTGGAGGAAGCTATTTGAAAATGAGTAATAAACTATTAGGTATATTGTTTTCAATAGCCAAGAGTGAAAAAGGCAGCAGCCACTTTTTCTGATGCTTTCTAATCACAACTGTAAGTTCTAGAAACAGCATCTGGGGGAAGGAAGATCAAAGAGTGGTCAAACTAGATTTTGAAAAAAAACTCCCCACAAATCCAACAAAACCCTTATTGTCTTATGGTTTTCTTTATCCACTAATGAAGTCTGTGATTGCCATCATCCAGGTTAAGATACAAAATGCTCACTAATCCCTCTGTAAATCTCACGTTGGCATATCTAGGCCTGGGCTCTCCAACAGAGAGAGGATTATGATGCACTGGGGGATCAGAGCACCATAGAGACTCTTTGCAAACCTGATAAGATGAACCTATAAGGAAAGGTAAATGAGGCTGTGGGTATTCAGCCATAAGAAGAGTGGACTGAGGGAAGAATTAATAACTTCCTTGAAATAGAGAGAGGATATTGACTAGTTGAGGGAACTCACACTCTGCAAACCGAATAAGAAAAAACTGATTTCATCTGTTACAAGGAGAAAATCAGAATAACTATATCAGAAAATTTCCTAGTGGCTTGACTGTCCATTCTTTCATTCATGCATCCACTCCACAAATAGGTGTTCAGAACTTACTTGCTAGACAACTAAGTGCATTTCCAGTAAAGGCTCAATCACTTACTTGAGAAATATTTGTTGAGGCTCTGCTATTTCCAGGCAAGAAAGGAGGTGCAGAAATAGTTGACACAGCCCCATCCCCAAGGATATGAAAATTATTTTTCAGGACATCATTGGAAGAAAGCTACTCTTCCTCTTTTCTACAATGGTTCATCGCTGTATTGTTAACAAATCAGATGATCTCAAAAAGTTCCTTTTGTCTGTATGATCCATACTTTCAAATTAAAACAGAAAATTGTAAAAAGCAAATATTTTATACCAACACAGAGTTATTTGCATGACGGATCATGTTTCAAGTATTTAACGAATGGTAAAAGATGTATCCAGCCAGTGTATATTATGGCACCCAAACATCAAAAGATTAAACGCTTATCTTTCTCTTAACTTCACGAGCCAATTGGTCAGAATCCACCCTAACCATTAAAAGTATTCCCACCTTATGGCAATGTCTATGCTGGAATGCTAAAACAGATGTTTTAAACTAAATGGGAAACAGCTGCTTCATTTGGCTGCATCCTTAGACATGGATGGACATTGCAGTTGTAGAATGCTCCAGCATGCAAATAAGGAAAGCTCTGTGCATGGCAAATCACTGAGAATTTTCAATGGAGAGTCAACCATTTTTGCCAATATCCTCAGCACAGAATGTCTGTTACATGGCCATGGGAGGTGAGAGCAGGAGATGATCTTGCCCCTACCACAAAGGAGTGTGTACACTCACAGAGGGGCCGAAAGTGTGACACGTATACAGCACAAATCTTGCTGACGGTATTTTAGGCGATCCCTGAATCAAACTGGCCACACGATACTGTAATGCCCTACTTAGTACATGGCCTGTGTTGAGTCATTAGTAAATGTCCGGTGATGAAAGAGCTTGTCAGTGAGAGCAGTGGAGAGTGATAGGTGCAGGATGAAGAGGAAACATGACCCTTTTTTCTTTACACACGTAGACAGACAGGTAGGACAAAAGGGAAGGGAATACCTCCAGCATAAGCAGAGGTCTCCAAGAAAGGGCTTTTCCCTGGTTCAAATATGATTAAAGTTGGACACGAGAGAGCTTCTGAAGTATAGAGAAGCTTTGGCACAGACCCAGATCATGGAAACTAAATTTGTTGTGCTGTTGCTTAATTCTCCCACATACTTATTGGAAGCATTTTGGAAACTCTGCTTGTGAAAAACATTCTTAGGTCTTACCGTAAGGTGAGAATGAAAGCAGTCCCTTTCTGAGAAGTTTTAAGGATGAAATGAGAGAAGGTATATAAGATGTCTAGCATAGTAATTGGCCCACAGTAGGAGCTCTGACCTCTTCCACATTACCAGATTTCTCCTGCATATCTGGCAGGCAGGTCACTTGCATGCAGAGACGTGTGCCTTTTTACCCCCACAGAGGTCAATCACAGTATTCCTCCAAATGTGATTGCTAGACCACCTGCATCAGAATCACCCGGAACCCTTAGAATATATGCTGATCCCTGGGCCACACCCCAGATCTACAGAATCTGAAATTCTAACAAGAGTGATCCTTAGGCACACTAGAGTTTGAGAACTGCTGTTAGGATGAATCCAAGAGAACGATACCACACAGATTCCTTAGCCCAGATCCTTTATCTTACTAGATCTACGTGGCATATGAGAGCATTTACAAACGAGTATATTCAAAGGAAAATATCCAATTAAGAGAAATTGCTCATTCTGGAAACACAAGGATATTCCAAATGCTTGTGCTTATAGGTATGGTTGGTTGCTAAAACCATTACCTGTTTTTTTTTTTCCAACCAGCCTCCTAACTGAACTCCCTGGCTCTAATTCCTCTGAGCCAGAACAGCCAGCATAATGGTCCTAACGCACAGTTCTATGAATGCCACTCTCTGCTCACTTGTTCTGACAAGGCTGCAGAACACACTTGTCATCCCCTGCCTGAAAAGCCAAAGTTGCTAGCAGTATAGCCGCACTGCAATGTTATGCCCTTACTTTTTGCTACTGCCTGTCTTGCAGCCAGCCAAATCCCTCTTATTTTCCACTAGTCCATGGCTTCTTGCTATGTTCCCTGTCATGCAACTAGACAAACTGATCTGCAAACAGTTCCCTGGACATTCTGTTGTTTGTTTTGCTCTTTTTCCTATGTCTTTCACTTATATAGACTGTCTTTTCTAATCTCTTCCTGTATAAAATCAATTTCAAGGCCACTGTTGACCCTTCACTGCAAGAAAGGGGCAGTCCTCTCATTGAATTCCCATTATGCACTCTATAACTCTCATAACTCTTAATTCTGTCTACTTCTTATGGTATTTGTGGTCATGTATTATCTCCCCCAAAAGACTGTAAATTCTTTGAGGGCAAGGTCAATGTCTTGGTCACATGTGTATTTCTCACAGCCCCTTGCACTTAGTAGCTGCTCAACAAATACATGCCTGATAACACACAAATAACTGAGAATCAATCAGTGCTAAAGTAATAACATATTTTTACATATGACCACAAAAAACACAAAGCAGTGTCATACATCTAAACACTGTTCTCACCAAAACACTAAATATACTTGGCCTGAAGAGAAGAAAAAATCAAGGCACATGTCCTCAGGACTTGGTTTATTATCAATTATATGATTGGAATCATGGTAATGTACCTATCTAAGGGATTCTTTCCCTCAGGGATGTAGAAGATAATGATTTATGTTTATAATACTACTGAAATAGTAAATGTTAAAAAAAATGTCAGGGAAACAACAACATGGAAACACAACAATACAATGATACACATTGGGTCTCAAAGTCGGTTCTTCCATTACATTCCTCTGCTACAATGGGGGGATGCAGAAAGCACAGGCAATCACCTAAGAACTGGACATGCCATTACTGGAAACTGGCTTCTATCGAGAAAAAACAAAAAAAGAAAGATTTCTACTAAGTTTGTTGCCATCATCATAGTTAGTGGTGTGTGTGCATGCACAGCATCCATCTTCCCCTAGCAGTTCTGTTTCTCTTTAAATAAAAAACTATAGTGCCAATTCAAAATCGAAAATTTGTAGGGGAGAAAAAGCTTTAGCAAGATTTACAGTTTATACTCATATCAAAGGTTGCTGTATCTGACACCATTTAGGACTAATAATGGTACTTGATAATTCCAATGTCTCTTTTTATGTACAGCAATGTAATTGTGCTATTACTACTATCTTACCTTTGTGTCACCAACTACATCTCTATAAACATAATTTACTAGATAGGAAAAGCAAAGAATTTTTAGAAACAAATCTATCCCATGGCATTATGCCAAGGTATGAAAGATTACATTTTATTAACAAACATTAATAATACCCACAAGTGAAAGGTTTCTTGATGTTAATCAACATACTAATCACATAGTATGTCCCTGGCTGTGTAGGTGATGAGTCCCGACATTCCTGGTTGCATCTTAGCTATTAAATTTGCCTATAAAATTAGGGCATAGTATGCAGCTTACCTGTTGGGAATTCCGGTTTAACATGTCATGGATGGAAGCCATGCCAAATACTTAGCCCTGAGAAAGCAGAACAATATTCCTAACCTGAAGCAAGAGCCTATACACCCAACTATGGCCACCAGGCTAATATGAGGGTAAGCCATGTTCAATGACAAATTCAACACAAATTTAAACCCTGTTGAGAAAAGAGTTCGAAGGTTACAATCTTACTGGCCAATCTACATAGCTAGAGTGGTTGGCCCATGCAATATTTTTCCTAATGGTGTTATAAAAAGCAAACAATAACACCCCATCTCCATATACAAACAGTGAACACCTGAGGAAACCTGGTTTTATTAAACTATTTGAGAGAAGGTACACTTTCTGGTTAAGTGAAGGTTCTGTGGAAAATCTTTTATTCCATCTCTTACTGTTAAAATTCCTTCGGAACTGTGCCTTATCCTTTCAACATTCCTGATTTAATAAATACAATAACAAGGTACTTATTATTCTGGATCCTGTGAGAATTCAGGTCACTTTTGAACACTATTCAGTCCAGTAGATGCAGATGGGGAGTCAAACAAAATGACTCTGTCCTTATCCCATGACATATCAGGGAAATTTAATCCAGTTCAATCTAACAGGTATTTATCTATTTATTTTCTGTGCTCAGAACCGAGATGAATACGGTGTGTTCATGTTGGGAGTAGGGAGAAACCAACAGCAATTGTTTCCTTACCTCTTGAATTTAAATAAAAATTAAGAGTCAAAAAAAGCTGATTTAGACTCTCAGTCGGTATCCAATTGATTCAATTATTACTACATTTGTAGAACTGATTAAGAAGAAAATGATTTAATAAAGTACTGGAACCTCAATATAATCTTGTCCTCAGAGACCAGGCAGAGAGGCCCCAAATCTATGTAAGGTGCTTCTCGTGTCTACCCACAGAGCAATTTCCTAATTCCCCTATCACTGGTTAACTGCCTAACTGTTAACTATCTCCTCCTGCTAGACTGAATCTTATCCCCACTAACCAGCACATTTCCTGTCACATAGTGGGCACCCTATATATCCATACATCCCTTCATCCTTTCATTCTCTCAGCCATTCATCCATTCATTCACCAGTGAGTGCTCATCCAATGCTTAGGGCTGAGGTTCTCAAAGTGGGGACCCCAAAAGATAGCACTGGCAGCACTGCAGACCTTGACAGAAATGCTCATTCTTCAGGCTTTCCCAGACCTAATGAATCTGAAATTCTGGGAGTCGAGCCCAGAAGTCTGTGGTTTAACAAGCCCTCTGGGTGATTCTGGTATGGAGCAAAAGTTTGAAAACCAGTGCCTTGGGGTGACCATATTACTGATCATCTAAATGTTCATACTTCTGAGTGGGAAAAGGAGCACTATTGATGATTGCATCTGGAAAACAAGTACAAAGTGGGACTATTCCAGGAAAACCAGGATGCATGGTCACCCTACCTGTGCTGCCTTATTATAGGATAACCACTTAAAAGGGGTACAAGATACATCCTTCTTATTTTAAATTTCACTCTATGGTGCATTATTCTAGTGAAGTGCTATATATTACACAAAAAGGCTTTTAAGCATAGCAGGCCCACACCCAAAAGTTCCTTCTGTACCCAGCTCTGAAGTACAATCAAAAGTGTATTAATCAAAAGATAAACAAAAAGCAGAGCAGTGTGAGAAAGTGTACCTACATATTTTTTACAGTGCTTCACAAAGTGGCACAATATGATGGATACAGGCCTGAACGATGAGTTCAAAAAAAGATCTGTGTTCTAATCCTGGCACTGCCCTCAAAGTCATGGCATGATCTTGGGCAAGGCACTCCCCCCTCCAGCCTGATTCCCAACCAGAAACAGAGTTGTAAAACCCCTGGCTAAAGCTACAACAATTTGAGCAACAAAATAAATAACACCCCATAAAATAAAGTAGATATCCATGAATTCTTACTGATGTAAATAAATGACTGAAAAAATAAGTAAAGGGGAAGACAGGATAGCTCTTCTTTACAGAAAAATTCCAATTAATAAAGATAGATGGAAGGAGGGAAATAGAAATCATCATTAGAACATCACAGTAATAATTTCCACTGGCAACATTCACCAATAGATGCTAAAACTAGTAAATGAAACTTTAAGAAACAATGCGATATTTGCATAGCCTCACAGTATCTCCTCCCAATTTATTCATGGCTGTGGTGATAGGAACATAGGACCACAAATTCTGCCAGTGGCTGGACTGGCTGTCCATGAGGACTGAGCTCAGTGGACTCACAGAGTCCCATGTCTTTCTCACTAAAGGTTTTTTTAGAGGATGCCTTCTTAAAAACTTAGGAGCCTCATAGCATAGGAGTTGAAAAAGCTACAAAACAGGAAAGAAAGAGACAACAGCTTGTAAATACAGAATTGCCCTACATAACGAGGGAGAAAATATTAAGCTCATTAACAATAAACATGTAGGAAAACTAGCCCGTTAAAATGCAGAGCAGCCCCTATCTCTAAAACAGAGACAAACCAAGAAAGACACACATGTACACACTCAACACATGTACACACTCACACATGTGTGCACACATAAACACACTGTGAGGATTCTTGGTTGGTTAGCATGGAGGAAATGAGAGAGAGAGAGAGAGAGAGAGAGAGAGAGAGAGAGAGAGAGAGAGAGTAAACCCATTTGTTTTCTTAGGGCAGCAAATAGTTTCCCAACTGGGCCACATTTAAGAAATCGTCATGAGCATACAGGAATGAAGTTATGTGGGTAATTTAAATGGCAAAGCCCCAAATTATTTGAACTTGGAAAGGAATAGTTTATATTTAAGCCTGCTAGGAAAATGTAACTATATAATGAAATCAGAAAGGACATGAAATAAAACACAATGCCTGATGCTGATGGGTGGCCTTGGAAGGTTCCCTATCTTTGCTGGCTAGCTCAGTTCCCCAATTAGTCACCATTCACTCCAAATTTGAAAGTGACCACCTCACCTCACACTGTGGCAAATCAACAGCTTAAACCGAGCTGAACTTTTGCCTGTTTTTCTGTCTTTCCAGCTCCCTCCTAGGGGAGGTAATAAGATGTTGTGATTTAAAAGACTTCTGCCTTCGTGGAACATGGAGGGACAAAACTAAATAAGCAATATGAATGGTAGCAGCAAAGGACTTGTTTACCTACTTTAACCGTATTGCTAAAAAGTTGAAAGTAAGAATACAGATAATTGAGCATTCAACAAAAACACCTAAACTGAAAACACCTTTACAGCCCAATGTTATTTTTCACAATACCACCAAATATCAATTCTTACATATTTATAAGGAGATGCTGAAAGCCACTACAAAAAGATGTCACCCAAATAATTAAGGTTATTAAATAACAATAATGAAACCATTCCTCTACAGATGTCCCCTGAAGAACTAACCCTATCCAATCTCCTTTGGATCTCCTCTCCCTTCTCCTTCCTACAGCCTACTGTCATGGAAAGGCTTTGAAATCACACACACTGGGGTTCAAACCCTAGCTTTGGCAATTATCCTGTGGCTTTGAGCAAGTCACTTTGTCTTTCAGCCTCAAATTCCTCCTCTGTAAGATGAGGAAGACAGTGCTTACTCCACAGCAGGGGAGCTGTGAAGGTTGAGCAAGCAGATCTGTAACATGCCAAGCACGTTCAGTTACTGGCTCAAGGTAGCGGCTCCATCAAGATCAGTTCCCTTCCTCTTCTTTTGCAAAGGTAAAGCAAAAGGACATAATCTTTACTCATTTGCTATGAGATTCATGTTTCAATGAACGCCAAGGCTTATCAGCAGTGTGTGCTCAACACCAAGGCTTCTCAGTATTTAGGTGCATATGCATTCCCTGGGGATCTTGTGACGGTGCAGACTGACTCAAGAGGTCAAGGCTGGGATCTGAGACTGGCCATTTCTGACAAGCTACACCTGTGGGTGTACGCTGCTGGGTTGAATATCATGGTCTACAATTTATGAGGCCCAGATTCCAGTCCTGGCTCTGCCCTCCCGAGTATGAAAACTCATAAGGAAGGTTGCATGAAATCATTCACTAATTCAGGCATAAATGGTAAGGCCATCTAGTTCCAGAAACAATAGATTTCCTTACAGCTCTCCCCCTGGTGATCCACCCTGTGATTTGGAGGACAAAGATCCATTTCCATATGTGGACTCACTTGTGAAGAAGGCAGGAATGGCCTGAAAGATCACAGGCTGCTGCATGAACTCTTAGCCACAGTTCCTTTCCTTTCATGCATTCTTTTAATAAATACATATCAAGTTTTCCCTCTGCTCTAGGCTCTACTGCACCTAGAGGAACTCATAAAAACAATTCTTTGTTTTGGTTCCTATCCCACTTCCTTCCGTCCTGTGACTGCCTGTCCCTGACAGCCCTTCAGCCTGCGGGCACGTGTGTGCATGGATGGATGCTAAGCAAACGGCCCAGCAGCTTGCCAAGCCTTGTTGGGGGCATTTTTGTTCAACTTGCTACTTTTGAGGAGACCTAAAGAACAACACCCTAGTTTGGTAGATCGAAATGTATATTCCTTACCCATTTGGACCTTGAAATGTAAAACAATTCCATGAGCAACATGCCTACACAAGTGGGTTTGAAGATGCATCCATTTGGGGGACGTGCTATGATTGGTGAGCTGACGCACTGGTTCTAGGTGGCAAACGTGCTTAGTACGTCATGCATCAAGCATCCTCTAAAGGAGAAACTGTCTTAACTGCTGCTCGGGAAATGTTGATTTCTTAAGGGCTGAAGGACCAAGGCCCATATCTTTAAGAACTCTGCTTTGCCAAAAAGTAGACTTCACTCAACTTGACTGAGCAAAACGTTTTTTTTTTTAAGTCAAGTGAAACCACCCACAGGGCATGTTTCCTGGTGCTGCATCTGACACACATACGTGACTCGCACTGACAGCAGTTGTCTTGCCCCAAAATAAATGCAGAAGCAGCAGACCATGCCCAACAGAGCACACTGCCACTGTTTCAAAAAAACATGCAAAGCAAAGCCCTGATTAGCTATGACTAAACAGATATTTAAAAATTGTTGGCTTATACTTGCTACAGAATACAGCACAAGTCATTCATTTTCAAAAGTTTTGTGCTTAGTAGATGTTAGTTTTATTTTTTCAGCAAAGCATACACATAGAAAAAAACACAATTGATAATACAAAGATTCAACGAGAATTTAAGTGTGAAACCCATTTCTGCCCATCTAGTAGCTGGCTGATCTTCATTCCTCAGGTTATTTAGCCTCACTAAGCCTCAGTTCGCTCATCTGTAAAATCGGGGTACATAACCTGTCCTGTGTATCTATTGAACTTAAAAGGGCTTTGTGAACGCTAAAGTACTCTACAAATGGAAGCTCTTTCTGTTAAGCATAGTACAGAATGACATCTGCTGTAATGCGGTTTGTTTAAAATTAACCTGATGTGTCTAGCAATGAACACAGACACTTCCATAATGTTAATAGCATGATATGCTGGACTGATTAAAATTTCAACTATGCCATACACCCCCATCTCCTTGGAAAGTTAATGAATTAATGAATCTTTAAAGGACAGTCAGTGAAGCCTTAAAAAGAAGATGCCTTTTTGAGTAAGGAGAGAAAGTGGTGGATTACAACTTAATGGCTTCAGAATAATGGTAATTTCCCTATTTTCTTCACTTGCCTTAGCTCAGCTAATGGCTTCATTAACGGCCACACTCCCCAGCGAATAATAGAGGCTCTTGTCACATCCATCATAGTCACGTCACAATAAAACCAGTTAAATGCAATCCAGCTCACTGTCTCATGCCAGTCAGCACGAGGAATCAGAATTAGGCAAACAACCCATAGGAAAGCTTGTATGTTAAATTCCTTTTAACAATAAACGCGCAACAGGCTACTGGTAATGAAACGTTAACTGTATTGTACATCCCATGTTGAATAGATAACTATAGCAACAATCAAAAAGCTGCGAGGATGAGCTGCTCTTTATTACAAGTTGAACCACAATGTCTTTTTATTTCCTTCATTCTAGTTTGATCAAAGTAGCATATTTTCTCACAATTAGCACAATCATGTCAAATCAGCAATGTCATATCATAATCTAAAATGTCACTTCATAAAATCAGGCTGTTTGAGTGACTGAGTTGCTTCTTTTCAAAAGCATCTGGTGTAGCTGAAAATCTTAAATTCTTAGACATTTATATTTTTTTTCTTTTGTCTTGGCTATGAAGAGGGAAACTAGCAGAGAGAGGTTAGTTTTGCTTTCATGAAGGATATCAATGACTTTTATTAACCAAAGATGTCAAGTATGGCTGCTCTGAAGCTCTACACTGAATGAAACAGGGTTCTGGAAGATTCAGAAGCATCTCATTGCATGTGTTTTGCAGATTCTCCTCGTGCACAAGCTACTCGAGGAAGTTAGGAGATTTGGTGAGCCATTCATTCATTTGTGGCCGCTGGGGAGCCAGTCAGTGTCCTGAAGCAATAACCGACTGAATAGGACCCTAGTGCCATGAGAGCAACTAGGAGAGGAGCTACAGAAAATGCTTCATTTACTCCCGAGAAGTGGTGTCTTCTCTGAGGGAAGCTGGGTTGATATGAAAGATACTAAAGAACAATTTCTATTGTGGGAAGTGTAAACTTAGCATCTGCAACTGTATTTGTTACACCTTTGCAACTTGTCTTTGTAATATTTTAATCTATTTTATAATGCCATTTAATGGGATTCCATTTTTAGATTCCGAGAAAACAAAAAATAATTTTTTTTTTTTTTAAAAGGTCAGTCTTTAGCTGGTCAGTGTCAGTCTTTGTTCCTGCTGGTATTGTTATCTTTCCCCCCTCTGGCACACAGCTCATTTCAGATAACGATTTGTGCCTTTAATTTAAAGAATGCAGAAGGTGTTGTGCATTTGCAGTGCTTCCCTAATCCCACCTTCTGGCACTATAAATATGAACCAGCTGGACCTGGTAAAGTTTTAGATATTTCATTTTAGTCCTCATCTTGAAATACTGTTTATATTCAACATTTCTCTATTCACAAATGCAATATAGAAACCCCTTTGCCATTCTCTTGAATAACCCCAGATTAACAAAAGTGCACATATTTTCAGCAGATGCCTTACAGTCATTTCTGATTAAAACAAGCTGGTGTTTGGGACTAAGAGAAAAGAAAAGAAATGATATCTTATACCTATAACTTAGATTATGTCCTTCTAAACCAGAGTACAGACATAATCTAACACCAAAACTTTCAAAGTAACATGTAGCATTTGCTCTTAATTAATGGTAAGTGAATGACACCCCTCTTTGAAATTGTGAGAGCAAGGGTGAAAGCTGCCAGCTAAAAATCTCTGTGTTCAAACCATAGCCAAGATAGGGTGCATTCCAATCTTTAAGAATTTTGGATGAGGAAAGGAAAGAGAGAAGAGGGGAACAGGGAGAGAAAAAAGGGGAGACAGAGAAAGATGGGGACAGTAGAATTTTCATGGATCTATGTTGCTTCCAGTTCTTGTTGATTTTCATCAAAATAATCAAAGTTACAAAGAGCTACCATGTAGTGACCACCAGTCTATGCCAGGCATTATGATGTGCCTGTATAATGGGTGTTATTCTTCTCATGTTACAGATGAGGAAACAGAGAGGCAGTATGGCATGAGGGAAAAAACATGGTTTCAGAATCCCACAGAGCTGGCTTTCAATCACAACTCCAGTCTCTGTTGTGATGCTGAGCAGGTCAGTAAACTTTTCTAAATATCATTCGTACAAAGGGAACCTTTGGTACTGTAAAGAGAGTTAAAATAAAAAAGAATATATATATGAAAGCACAAGGCACGTAATATGTGCTTAATAAATTATATTATTTTGTCTTCCTATAACTCTAAGAGAGCATACTAAATTTAAATGTTGCCCAAAATATAAGAAAACATTGCACCTTTATAATCCACACATGCTTATTGGAAGAATTTTAAAACTCTGGTTAGCAGAGCCTGTCTTTTATCTGTGTCTAGCCATAAATATTCTGCTCAGCAGAGGCCAAGTCAAAGAAGGATCAGTAAGAAACATGACTAACAGCAAGGTAGACAGTTGAATTATCAAATGAATGTCTTCAGAGTGGAAACTATCAGCATACCTATTAAAAGATACACTATTGTATAAAAGAGAAGTCACAGGACTTCAAAATCAGCCACAGCTGGCTTCAGGTCTGGAGTCTGACATCTACTTAGCTGTGTGACTTGAGAAATCTCTGGGAGCCTCAGTTTTCTCATCTGTAAACTGGGACTTGTCTTCACTTAATAAGGTTATTGTAAAGACTAAATGAGATAAGGCATGCAAAGCACTTAGCACAAGACTCTGCACATAGTAAGAATTCAAGAAATTTGGGATCAAACGTTTATTTTCTTTTTAAATTCCTTTCTTGATAAATCAAAAAATTAAGGTGAGAAATCAATAGGCTTTGCTTAGACTTTCAGGCAAATTCAGCCAGTGCTTCTCCAGATTTTGTAAGTCACAATCTGCATTTTCACAAGATTGCCAGATGATTTCGGTGCACATTAAAGTCTGAGAAGCACAGACTTAGAAAGGTGCCCTTCAACCTCACTACTCCAAGTGTGGTCTGGGGACCAGCAGCATGAACTTTACCTAGAAGCTCATTAGGAAGACAGATTCTCAGGCCCTACCCTGGACTCTGGGGTTGAGGCCCAGCAATCTACATATTTCTAGCTGTCCAGTGACTCTGACGCTCACCTAAAGCTGAGAACAACTGTATCAGGTACTGTGGCTTACACATGGTAAGCATTAAATACATGTCTTCATAATATTTGCTTAATTCTTTGATAAACAGTTACTAGATTAGAAATGGTAAATTTGGGGGGATTTAGTGGGTGTGTCTATACAGGAGATTTGATACTAGGTGGGAGGTTGCTCTAGTGACACTGGAGGCCACCTTTGCGGGGAGAGAAAGGATGACCCACGTCTGGGTCTGTTCCTTAACTTGCTTCATTACAAACCATCTACACCCCCACATGTCCTATGTGGCACCACAAGGACACAGCTATCAGAGCTTGGCTCACGGAAAATGCCTCATTTCCTATCATTAGATGGGAGAATTATTTAATCTTGATGAGACTGATGGGGCCATTTCTGATTCTTCCTAAGCTGCTGCCTTTTCATTCTCTGCTATCAGTGCTTCATTTCAGGAGGACAGAACAAAGGGGTACCCGCATTATCTTGACCTCCTAAAATGAAGCAAAGCCCTATCTGAAGCTGTAAACTAAGCAGTGGGGAGGAAAAGCAGCACACACAACCAGGGGATGGACAGTGAATAGGCCTCAGTAAAAGGCTCTGGAAATAAACATGAATCTACACTGCATGTTATTTGCCCTAGAGTGTAATGGCAAAATGCAGGGGGCTCTAATTATATAAACATCAGCTAGAAAAGAACACCTTGGAAAAAAGATTAAAATTTAGAAATAAGTTTCACCTCCTTTCCTTCCCATTCCCGCAGCTACCATCGCACAGCAGGCTCTCTCAACAGCTTCCAACCTGGACCACGTAGATAATTTTGGCAAACCTCAACTTTGAACTCAATGTAACCTAACCCCTGCACATAGGAGGTGCTCAGCAAATGTTTATACTTACTGATTTGTATCTCTCGCCTAAGTACTGTCTTTCACCAGACCTCTTCTTTGACATCTGTTCCCATTTCTACTGAACTCACTTTCAGGATATTAAGAAGTCTTCTTAATTTCGTGATTGTCTTTAGAAAAACTCAGACACCTCATCTTTCATAATGTTCTTGGATTAAGGTGAAATTAATGTACTACTATTATCAAGTTGAAAGTTGGGGAATGGGTACAAAGCTCTATAGTATTTATTCTATGGCCTGCTCAAGGTCACACAGCTTTTAATTGGCAGAACCTGGGCCTGAATTCACTCTAGTTCCAGGATACTTCCATGACTCCAGCTCACATTGATCAACTCCTGGTGGTACTATATTAAGATGGTATTTGGCACAAAAATATTTAGTTTCGGTACCATGAAATTTATTTCTTATGGTTGAAGTAGACATAAATGTATTAAAATATTTCTGTTAAGATAGTTTCCAGTTGGACTCTAATCTTCCTCCACCCCCAAGAAACTCTGATTTGTTGTATCCATCTCCCTCTGTCTAAAACACTTCAACATCTAGCCAGTCTGCAGCTTTAAAGGAGGACAGACTCTCTGGGCTGCTTCTAAGGAGGGTCCCAAAAGCAGCTGGGAGATATTTTTGAATAAGTTAGCAAGAAAGACACATAAGCCGTTTTGCTATTTAAAAGCCACCAAACACAGAATTCCCGAAGTGTTAAGTCATCTTTGAAAAGGCGTCTTAGCATGCAAGTGCACTAGCTACCCAAATTTGCCTTTTCTGAGCAAAGTTTCTAATTTAATTAAAAATTTATTCAATTAAAATGCAAATATTCTAGGACTTTAACAATAAATTGTTTACACCAGACTAAATAACAGCCCTCAGTGGCTTTGGGAAAAAATTAAATGCATTCAGTTGCGTGCTATAGATTCAGAATTCACTGCACACTGAGATTGGTAAATATCTTTTTTTTTTTCAGTCTATTGGCTTAATCTGTTTTAAACAAAAGGGCAGATATCACAATAGATACCTAGGATTCACATACAGTGACTATAATTCTCAAAGTTGGCAGCTGCTAACTAAATAATTGTCACTTCAATGTCTTCTCTTTTGGTTTCAGAACAACTTTTACAGGATTTGGGGAAACAGGGTAAAATTAAAAAACAAAGCTTGATAATAGTTATTGTTTTCTATGAAGGTATTTATTATTCTCTTTATAAAGCTTCAATACAGGTTGTTAAAAATTCTTTTAGTTTGGGATAAAATGATTATTAAAAAGCTGCATTAGTTCCTTCACAAAAAATACTGAGAGAAGTTATAATGAGTTTCTGCCTCTATTAGCCTCATGATAGGTTAGGGCATCTACATGTGCGCTGGGTTCCACTGGGCAGCCACCGATGGCTCCTCGACAATTCTGATGGCACTGTAGTAGGCACTGGCACAAGGAACAGTGAATCCCACCTGGTACCCCCTGCCTCCCAGGCTTCCCAACATTGCTGGGGAATATCCAGTCACAGGAAGACTACCTGCCAAGGGGAAGCAGATGGCATTCAGTCTAGGGAAGATGACTAAAGGGATATGATTTAGGGTCTTAATGGGTGATATAATTTTTAAAGAAATAATGTGGGAGTAGAAATGGGGGGCACTTTAGGTCGAAGGAACAGCTTGCAGCAGGGGCCTAGCAATTATTCACCACCCTGGCTGTGCATCAGCATCACCTAGGGAAGATTTTACATCATGCCAATGCTGGGTCACACCACCAGAAAATCTGACGCCACTGGCCATGGGGAAGCCAGGGAAGAGAACCACAGGGAGAGATATGAGGCTGCATGGCGAGATAGTGGATGGGCTCAGCAGCTGGGGTAATAGTCATGAGGAAAGTGAGGGCCCCTCTGATCTCCTATATGCCACACCTTGGAGAAGCAAGAAGAAAGAAATGTTAATCAAAATGAACAAAGGAAAAAAAATAAAAATATTTCCTGCCACAATGACCTGCTCAGGACCTGAACACCTCCTTGAGCAGAGACTCCAGAGGTGAGTACATTCAGGAGGCTCTGCCTTCTTAGAGGTCTTTCTACCCCCTAGATAGAAGTAAGGGTGTGAGGGAGTTGGGATGCCTAGTTAAATTTGAATTTCAGATATAGAATGAATGATTAGTTAGTATAAGTATATCTCATGCAATATTTGGGCCATACTTACAGTAAAAATTTATTTGCGTGAGATAACAAAAGGGTGGAGATGCACAACATTGTGGAAGGCTTTTAAATGCCAGTCTTGAGAGTCTGGGCTTGATTCTTAATAATCACATCATCATAATAATAACCACACTGATTGTGGTAGCAGCTCTCATTACGAAGTGAGTATTGCAGGCCAAGTCCTTGTACAGAATACCTCATAATCAAATACCCTGTGACTTAGGCACTATGATTACCTTCATTTTATATATAGGGCAACTGAAGCACAAAGAATTTAAGTAGCTTTTCCAAGGTCACATGGTACAAAAGGGAAAGAATTGGCATCTGAATCCATGTCTCTGTGACTACAAAGCCACACTTTTTATCATTTCCTCACACAACAGCCCTGGATGTCATTAGTGGACCCATCCTATTTATTCTATTGAGCAAGCAGGTAGCAAGATTGCACATGTGGTTTACAAATGAAACAAAACTATATTGACAAATCTAGGAGAGCCTAGATTATTCAATAAAGTTTTGAGCATCTAAATTTCTGGAAGGTAGATAATGAATACAAAATGAAATAAAACTCTATCAGATGTTGCTCTGCCTCCCACGGATTTGTCACCCCTTTTCCCCTGGGTGATGGAGCCACCAAAGATTACTCAAAACCCGTCTCTTTTGAGCAGTGAGAAGCCCCAGCAAGGGGTTAATATCCCAGAACTTTCTCAAGCGTGAGGCATTTCTTCTATTTAGGAAATTAACCCCGAATTGGGGTTCTCTTCATGCATTTATTCTCCAGACCAAGAAGTTACAGGAAGAGACATAGGTGGGGTTTTACTAAGTAAGTACAGTTTAACAAGTTTTACAATAGAAGCTGGTAACATTCAGCAAAAACAAGTCAGATGACATTCTGTTAGGCAATTAAGTGATCCACTAACAAAGGCTTGATTTTTGCAAACATTCTCTTCTTACCACAATTTCCCAGGATCTTTACATATCAATTAGTAACCTGTCTGTCTTTGAGCCAGCAACATTGCTGTGTTACAATTCTTATCTTGCAACAGAGACTCAATAGCCTGGGGAAAATTTCCTGTCCTTTGCAAGGTCAATATTTGAAACTGCAAGGCTTTGGAAAACCAGGCCCTGCGAAGTACATTTGCTTTATGAATCCTCTACAATCAGACATCTTTTAGTACTTGCAAAATGAGAACAGTGCTTTTATTTTGTTATCATTAATATAATCTGTCCGAATAGTAATAACTAACCTATTTAAAGTCTTTTATGTGCCAAATATTAATTTGTTTAATTTTTACAATAACCTAATAAGGTGGATACTGTTATTTTCACTATTTCACAGATGTGGAAACTGAGGTCTTAAGAACTAAATGACATGCCCATGATTACACAGCAGCCCATCAGTGCTAGTGCTGGGATTCACATGCAGGCTGCCGGTGCCATAGTTTGAGCTGAAGTCCACTTGTGATATTGGCTTTTAAATACTTTGATCTATTAACTAAATCACAATTCTTGCCATTTATACATCCTTTTCAGATTCCAAAGAATTTTTACATGCAGGTATCATTTGATCTTCACAGTAGCCACAGATGAGGACATTCAGGCTCAGAGATTGAACAAGTGGCCTAAAGCCATGAAGGCAGTCCTGGGCAGAGGTCTTCATAGTCTTGGCTCAGTGCTGGTCCACCATTGCCCCAATCATCCTATCCGAGAGGGGCAACAAGGTTTGACTCACATCCCAATGCACAGCTTTGCATCTTTTGCTGGAGATAAAATTCTGTATGAATCTTTTGGCTCTAAATGACTTAGTGAGTTAGTATAAATTAAAATTTCAAAGTATTGACATTGCTTTAAAACTTCATTTTTTCTCAATGGATTTTCCAGGGAAAGGGAAAATCTAGCAAAAGTAACAATGGGATTACAATTAAGTGTGGTTTGTGAAATAAAACCAAAGGACTTAGTGAGCCATATTTCAAACCATAAAATTTAAACTGAAAAAGTCTTTTAGGAAATTCAGCATCTATTATTAAGACATTAGGTAAAAAATACTGAAGTTAATAATTTACCCTTCAAATTTTTCATCATGCTGATATATTTTAAGCCAAGGCAAATGAAAATCCGTTTGGAGATTATAAAAACAAATTTATGAAGCCAATAAAACTAATCAATTTCTAGATTTGTATTACTAAAGTTATTATTAGAATAATGGCATAAATATTACCTTACTGGAAATTCCATACATATTATTTTTATTTTGGTTAAAATTTAAGGAAGATCACTTGCTATGAATCTAGATTCCCCAAATTCATTGCTTATTAAAGAAACTAAAATGAAATAAATTACCAAGGGCTGACACAGTCTACACATCACCTGGATGCTGTGTTTCAACATTAAAGCTGTTACCACACTTGCAAATCACAATTTACACAGTCTTTCACACAATAATCTTTGGTGAAAGGAAAAATTTACTTTCCTTTCAAAATTACTGCATTAATGTGTTTAACCTTTACATCTGCAAAACCAAATCTGAATCCCAGAAACAGAAAAATGGTTGGCCTTGAGTTCTGGTCAATGGTAAAAGAGTATAACTGCAGATTTGTAGTTTCCAGAGAAATAGGTTAAGATGAGCTCTTCCACACTTGGCCTTCTCTGAAACACCACTGAAAACAGGCTGGTCTGCTCCCAAGATATTGACACTTCCTAATTTAGCTAACGTTTGATAGAGTATAAAGATGATGTTTCAACCACCATTAAATACATGCATACACACACACACACATCCAGGCATACTATCTAGTTTGAATATTTGTGTATGTCTATTTGATTTGGGTAAAACCATTGTGTGCCATGGCAAAAGTACATACAATTGGTTTGATCAAATCAGTGATGAACTTCTCATCCATATACCTAGGAGGCATCTCAAATTACAATTACTTCCCAGTGTTCTGCTGGAAAGACGGAATGAGATGCCTTGACCTCTTGCTAAATTCTACTTCTCTCAATTATTCTTTAACTACATCTCTCCAAGTGATTCCCAGGTATCTTATTTGTTTGTTTTCATCTTTCTAAAATAATTTTCATAATGAAGGCCTGTTTTCATGAACAGAAGCTCAATTTTTCTCTGAATGGATTGCCATAAAGCCATTCGTTGACCATTCTTTCTCTGCGTGTTTGTTTGTGTTTTGGTTGTGGTGCATATGGTTAAATAAATCTTACTAAAATGCACAATAGTGTCATCTACAACCAATTACCATCAGCAATTGCTTTGTAAACACTCAACAATAAAACAATTTATTTTAGTGAACAGAGTCTGTGTCAGTCCAACATTAAGTTAAAAAATAGCATGGAATCTACCTCAACCACAGTAGTGCTTAATTGCTACTCAATTTGCATAATTTATACAAATTAATGTAGACTCAATAATTAGCATTTTCATATGGTTTATTGGAATCTAAAAGGCATAACAGTATGGTCTGTTAGCAATCTGAACATGTTTAAACAATATGTTTTGTGAGTCACTGGCATCTTAAGTTAGCTTTGCACAAAATGGGAATCAAGAAAACATACAAATGTCAATTTGTATGTTCTGCCTTTCCTGCATTACTAAACCTAGATCTCAATGATGTACTCTTTGGTGATGATGATGAACTGATTAAAACCACCATTAAAGAGTATTAACAGCACTTGAACAAATAAGATGAGCAGATGCCAGTCCGATATTTCATGTTTTTTAAAAGGACAATTCATAATCTCTTGTAAATACTTATTCTTCCCACATGTGTATACAACCATTATAAAATAACTAAATAAAAATAAAAGTTGAGGAAATCCAGCTGATTTGTATAGCTTTTAAAGCAGCCAAATACCTGATCTCTCATAATAAAAATATAAATATTTCCAGCTTACTGTGTAGACAGACAGATGCTGTGTAGCTATAACATTTCCAAATATAAAACTAATATATGAAAAAGCACTAACCCCTTACCTACGCTCCACATTTGTAGACTGCTTAATAGTCCACAAGTGCTTTCACCTACACTGTCCCCTAGGGCCTTTGCAACAACACCCTTACACAGATGAAGAGACTGAGGCTCGGAGAGGTCCAATTGCTCCTCTGTCTCCTTCATGCATTACCTAGAGGAAATAGTCATGCACAAGTGAATACAAATTAACATTCCTCTTGTCCCAGTGGAAATCAGGATAACTTTCTTAAAGATGAAATCTCATGCTCCAGAACTCTGAATATTTTGAATATTTTCCTGCTGTAGTAAACAAGCCACATTTTTCCAACGTGCCCTTTACCCTGTACCTTAAATAAGTATTCAGAGTTCTGGAACATGAGTTTTCATTTTATTTGGATCGGTACTAAATTTAATTGCCTTCTTTTGTGAAGTTGAATATTCTTTGTGAAGACTGTTTCAGATGCGGGGTGGGGAGGGAAACGTGGCAGCTGGGTTTGCATCCTCCTCATCTCACGGTGCATTTGAACGCTATGCTCATATTTTTACTATGTATTTTTTGCTTTTATGTTTCTGATATACCTTTAATAAAGAAAGTCCATTTTAATAGGCAGAAGCTCTATTTTTCTGAATGAACTACCATTAAAACAATCTCTTGATCATTTTCCCTGTGTGTGTGCCTACAGAAAAAGGAAAAAGCCAGGACAAAGTGAATGCCTGTTTACCATTTTTCCTTATTGGTTCCCACAGCACTCAACTGAGCGCCTGGCAGAGGCACTCAAATGTTTATTTGCTGAATGTAAGTGACTGAATAGACATGAATAGGAGGTTTTAAGCTTTAAATTCACTCACAATAGTCAAGGTACCATACCAACAGGCATTACTTGTTGTAGACCAATTTATTTTACGCAATTTCTAATACACCCATTTAGTAAGTATGGCACTAATTTTATCCCCTGAATTCCAAGTTTCCAATCCATTTTGAGGCTGAAACATAGCATGTTAGTCGTCAGCACCTGCTGGTGACATGGAAAATTGCAGCTTAACTATACAAGACATTGCAAGCAGGCTAAAAAGAGAAGCTAATTTACAAGAATTGCCTGTGGTGAGAGGTATGGGTCTAGTTTCATTCTCTTGCATATGGATATCCAGTTATCCCAGCACCATTTGCTGAAGAGGCAGTCTCTCCCTAGTGTATAGGCTTTGTGCCTTTGTCGAAGATAGTAGGTAGCTAATTTCCAAAAGACTGTGAATGATAAATGCCGGTGAGGTTGTGGAGAAAAAGGATCTCTCATACATTGTTGGTGGGACTACAAAATGGTGCAGCCTCTATGGAAAATGGTATGGAGGTTCCTCAAACAATTGCAGATAGATCTGCCATATGACCCATCTATCCCACTGCTGGGAATATACCCAGAGGAATGGAAATCATCAAGTCGAAGGTATACCTGTTCCCCAATGTTCATAGCAGCACTTCTTAGAATAGCTAAGAGTTGGAACCAGATCAAATGTCCATCATCAGATGAATGGATAAGGAAAATGTGGTATATCTACATGATGGAATACTACTCTGCTATAAAAAAGAATGAAATGCTGCCATTTGCAGCAACATGGACAGACCTAGAGAGAATTATATTAAGTGAAACGAGTCAGGGACAGGAAGAGAAATATCACATGTTCTCACTTATTTGTGGGAGCTAAAAATAAATAAATAAATACACACAAAAAAAGGGGGGAGGGAAGAAGACACAACAATTACAATTCCTTGAAGTTGATACGACAAACAAACAGATATGAGGTTGTTGGGAGGTGGGGGTAGAGGGAGGGGGGAGAGAGGTTTTGGTAATGGGCCACAATAATCAACCACATTGTATATTGACAAAAAAAATTAAATTAAAAAAAAATTTCCACTGGAATAAGGAGATCTCAAATCATAGAATTAATTCATATAAAAAGAGAAAGGCTGGGGAGAGAAATGAATATCCTGTCATTACAAATGGTTCAAAAAAATCACCCTACGGCAACACTTGCCAAGTCATCTAACTTGGAAAATATTTCTTAGCTCAAGCAAATGGGAGATTCCTGGGCCTTTTCATGGAATAATAATTTTAAGTAATGATTGCACTAATATTTATTGAGCAATTAATTATGCACAAGGTATAATATTATATAATAATACTAAGAGCTACCACACTGAGCGTTTACTCTTCAACGGAGAAGATTGGCAAACCTGCCCAAAGATGACCGGAGAATAACAATAATTAGAAGCTAGCACTTCTTGAGTGCTCAGTATGAGTCAGACACTTTATATGTATAAACTCATCCAAAGCTCCTGAGTGCCCTTGAAGTTGGCACAGCTATTACCACATGCCAGGCACTCTTCTCAGCCCTTTTACATATTAACCGGTCTGATAAGCACAAACACTCCTTTTTACAGGTGAGGAAACAAGGGCGCAAAGAGGGGAAGTGACTTGCCCAAAGTCACACAGCTACGTGGTGATGCTGGCAACAGGTGGCTCCAGAACCTTCCTCGTCATTTTAACCATTCCCAGAGAGCCACTTATGTCGTTTCATCCCCAGCAACAGAGGTAAAGAAAAATGTTCCAATATTGTTTTAATAATCTTTACAACCACCTGGTAATACTTAATAAAATCTGGGTGAGTTTTCAAGATGCTTCATTCTTTGGTTTGGAAACCTGGTCGCTAGGGTGCTGGAAACTTCACAGCGGGTTGCCATGTGATGGGAGCACTCCTAGCCTGGCCATAATTTATTTAATCCTCAAATCTCATTGGGGATTTGTGCCCATCAAAATTCTGCTGTTAAAAAAATCATTTTGCATCAGAGACAAGAGAATAAACATGCACCCAATGTATTACTTTTTCAAGCTCAGTTTCGATATGTTAGCAACCATCAGTTAAACAAATGTTGAGGTTGAGAACAGAAATATCAGTACAGACACAATCTCCTCACTTACTGATTAGCCAGTTGCTGTGGCTGTGTTTGTCTGTACTTTGCGTTTGTGTATAAAGGCCTCATTTCATAGGAACATAAAAGGTGCCCTATAGATCCTCTATGTGCTTGTTCAAGGACAATATACTACCTCAGGTCATCATGGGTGAAGGAGAGCTTCAGTGGAAGAGGAGAGAGACAGGGTCATGCGTGCCAGTCCGCTCCCCCAACCCACCAAAGCCAGTCCAGGGATGGCACAGATATTCTCACTAATTAAGGAGGCAGACAAAATGTCCAGGATACCACACTGGCACACACCATCAGCACCCTTAGAGCAGACAATAGGTGGACTTCTTTTCAGTAGTTTGTGTGTAAATTTTGATGATTTGTGTGATTTAGATGGGAAATCTAGGGCAAAAGTTGCATCAATATAATGTTAAGTTATGATTATCAAATGTAAAAGAAGAAAAGGAAAACTGAAGAATTTCCGAAAAGAAAGTCTTTACAAGAATTTATCAGCATTTGATCAAATGTTTCACTTTAATCATTTGGAAGATATTTTTATGGATGTTCTCAGATAACTACAGAAAAAATCATTTTAAAAATAATACGGCCACTTGTACTAAACATGCTAAAGTTGAAGCAAATTCCATACCCAACCGTGTAATTTTCTGAATGAAAATAACATTCATGTGGCTTTGTGAACACTCTGGTTTAAGTGAGTTGAGGATGGATGGTTTCTCTTAGACATACTTATTATTTTAAACTATTATATTGCTTAGAAAAAAAAATCATGAACTGAAATGAATCCAAAATGCACTTGGGAAGGCACCTCTCTCCCTAGTTCTAGAAGCCATCCCAATCCAGATGATTCCCATAACATCACGCCCAGCACCAATTTCCATTCTCTGACTTTCAAGACCATGTGACCAGAAGTTTGTCTACGGTCTAAGGCTGGACACCAAGAATACCATGATGATTTCTCTAAAAGATCTGTACACTTCACACCTAAAGACATAGGAACACAGAAAATATTTCTCCTCTCAAAATTAGGAAGTGATGACTTATTTCACGAGAGAAATAATCTCAGTTTCCCTTTATTTTTTTTTATTTTTATTTTTTTAATATTATTTTGTCGATATACATTGTGGTTGATTATTGTTGCCCCTTACCAAAACCTCCCTCCCTCCTCCCTTTCCTCCCCTCCACCGAACAATGTCCTTTCTGTTTGCTTGTCGTATCAACTTCAAGTAAATGTAGTTGTTATATCTCCCCCCCCCG